>NW_025110327.1:25554-93106 GCF_011392965.1 Frieseomelitta varia | reverse complement strand
CTCTCTCTCTCTCTCTCTCTCTCTCTCTCTCTCTCTCTCTCTCTCTCTTTCTCTCTCTCTCTCTCTCTCTCTCTCTCTCTCTCGTTATTTTATATCGAGGAGAATTTTCATTCTCACGGTAGTGGAGTACTGACAGGAAAAGAGAACGAGCGACACGGCTTCGATAGAGCAGAATGAAACCTCCGGTAAAACTAGTTGCCTGGCAAAAACTAGACGCTATTCAAAAGCTGTTTGTAGAAAGGTGGATGGCGCGGTGCAGCGTGGCGATGCGTCGGTAGTTGGCGGTCCCGACATGCAGCGCGGTGAAGTGGGGAAACAGAAACAACATGAGAAGGAAGTGCGAGGAAGCGCCTCTTGCAAAAGGGACAGCTGGAAAGACATGCTTGGAAAAGAAGAATGAACCAAGACGAACAACATGAGATGATTTCGTCAGTGGAATTTGCGTCGTTGTGAATTTTTACTACCAATATGCTCCTCCTTCGAATATTACCCAGTTCATGTACTTGAAAAATATTATCCTTTAACGTTTAATACGATATTATCATGGTGGCTAGCATGAATGAGATTGTTCAAGGACCAAGTCGCAGAGTACTTTTTCGATCATTTTTCGTCACGTCGATATCTTTTCTTCCAAGAAGAAATTTCTTTTAATTTTAAACACAGGATTTATTTCATATACAGGAGTATTTCTGGTTTGTTCATAAAACGATCAATCAGTCGAAATAAAAAGCAAATATTATATAAACAAACTGATCTTTAAATAAATTCTTTATTAAAAAGTTGAAAAAAAATGCAATATAATAAAGAACTGTTTTTTCATTTAATGTAATGATTGAACAAAAATTAATTCATAGATTGAGAGGATATTTGGCTCCTACAGTTATCAAATATCTAATACGACTTAGATATGAAGGGAAAAGAGGTTTTATGGAGAGTTTATCCCTCTTCTTTCAAAAAGAAATATTACTTATCGGAAAGTTATTGAGGAATTCTTTGAAGCCCTAAAAGAGCGTTTTTCAAGATATGTTCCTTTCAAATGTTAAATTTTTACACATTTCATTATATATGTTTCTAAATTGACAATGTTGTACTGTAATTATAGTTGTACTGTATAGTTGTACTGTAGAGTTCTTCGAAAAAAAGCATTTCTCAAGATTTATCCTTTTCTGAATTAATATTAGGAGAAGATTTTCTTTTTTAAGAAATACTTATGGAGGATTTTTATCAATATTTATCTTAGTTCTAAACAAACATGTAATATTTTAAATCTGTCTTTTCTATTTTTAATATTATCAATAATAATTATATAAAGTTGAAACGTACATGAGAGTGTTCAAAATCAGTCAAAGAAATTCTGATTCTAATCCTGATTTAAATGTAATTCAGAATACATTTGATTTATATTTGGAAAAGTGCATTCAGAAGTATGTATTATTAAAACTATTAAGACTATTAACTCTGAAATCAAAATTAACTCCAAAATTAAAATTTTTCAAACGTAGCATTCAATAATAAAATGATAATATATAAACATAATAATTTTTATACATATATATGTATGTACTTTGAAGAAATACACAAAATTCGATAAACATTTTTCGTATAAAATAAAAACAGAAGAAATGTTCTTTGTAAAATCTTTTTTGAAACCTACTAATTTACAGTTATATTTAAAAAAAGCTAAAATTTATGATATTAAACGCATATTTCTACATAATGCTATAAAATTGGAGAACTATTAAAAACTAAATTCTAATACGCAAAAGATGATTTTTCAAATATTTTTTTTATTATTAATATATAATTTGACATAAATTTAAGTTTCAAATATAATTTTTGTCCCATGTGTATTTTCTAACAAACATTAAAAAAATTTATATCTGCTTTTATTGCTTTATATTTACTTATGTGCTACCTAAACGTCCATTTAATTAGATATTCTACATATGTAATTATAGGCACGTATAATGTAATTATTCGGAAAAGGGCGCCAAAAATTATTTTTTTAACTTTTGTTATTTTTTATTAAAAGAAAAATAATCGGTTTTTTCAATGTCAGCATATTAAAAATAAAGTTTGTATCAATTTTAAAAAATACGATTTTTTCGAAATGAACTTTAATATTTTTATAAGTATTTGTTTAAACGTATATCTAAAAAAATTCGGTCAGAAATATGAGAGATGACCGAAATAAAAGTTATAATAAAAATTATTTTCGATACTGATATCATACGATCACTCATAATTCTACTTTTACGTTTTTTCAAACATTTTCGAATGAAAATGATAATTAAAATTTTGAAGGACTTGATAATTAAAAAAGAAGGAATTTATGCAGAATAATTTTCTTCCAACTCAAGGTTACAAGTGATGAAACTTTTTTAGATACAACCAAAATACATATTATGTTGTACTTACTTTTTTAGATACAACCAAAATATATATATTGTACTTACTGTAACATGTCTAAAATACTTCTGCGCTTCTTAAGTATAATTTTAAGTATCGCTATTTGCATGAGAATGTTCAATCGACCTCGAACATAATTATGTAGTTAAAATACTAAATATGACCTTTAAGTATAATACAAAAGAATAATAACCTTGAGTTTTAATAACTTCTTCCATTTTCAACTCTAAATTATACTATATGATAAATTTATAATGTTGCATAATTTAATTTATTTTTCAAATTTTGAAAATTATTATTATACAATCTAGTAAAATTTGTAATGATAACAATAGTATTTAATAATATCTAGTAATCTTTCCAAAATTAAAATAAAATTAAAATATTTACTACAAAATAAAAATATAATCATAAAATACTTATTTTGATAAACTAGCAATGAACAAAAATGATTTTCATTGATTTTTCTAATTTTCATTAGAAAATTTAGTGTTTCCATTTACGTATCCTTTCGTGCATGTTGCAATATACTGTGTGAAATTTACAAAACCTGGAAGGTAAAAATATGAAAGTGTGAAGTGAACAGGAATTTCATACGTAGTTGGCAAAACTTGTTTGGTAATATGTACACATATCGTGGATCGTGGATCGTATATCGTGGAAAAGCAATAATGCTTTCCGTTCTGATATACAAGAATTTTTATGGTATTTAAATACCCATACACTAATGCTAATTTAATTTACAGATTTGATTAACATAATTAGCATATAAAAAATACTAAAAATACTGAAAAATAAAAATATATTACAGAAATAACTGAGAGATTGAAATATCAAGAATGAAAATTCTAATGCACTTTGTGATTTTAAGTAAAAACCATTTATTATTTGTATATAATACTAATTTAGTTATAACAACTTTTTTTTCTTGTAATTAAAAGTTATTAGCTATTATTATTCTATAATTATTGACTATCTACTGAGCGATTATTTGTGTTAATATGAAATTTTGATATCTTTATACTGTAATCAACTTGCTGATACCAATTTTCAAAATATTCATTAATAAAAGATATAAATATTGTACATGTACATATAATGTAATATGCACATGTAACGAAAAGCAATGTACTAGTATTAACCTGGTTAATCAATAAAATTTTAACACGTTCTACGAAAAGCAATAAAATTTCACCGAAGAATTCTTATATTTCCATTTTATGTTCCTTTCTTCGTATTCTGAAGGCAGTATAAGAAGTATAAGATAGTTTCTTTCTCCGTATTCTGAAGGTGAGCATAGGATACCAGTTGCAACTGACTTACTGACTGAGGGTTATTAACCATTCTATAGAAATATTAAGAATTCGTATTTAGGCAATTAATAACAGGCCAAGAAAGTTCTTATAATAGCAATATTATATTCCAATATTATTTCCTTATATTATAAAAATTTTCTTACACGATGCACTCAAAACATCCTGACCTAACATTTTTGTTCTAAGTCAGAATTTTTATTGCTTTTAAATATTACTATTTAATATTTTTGTTTATATATTAACACAATATTGAAAATAATGAAATTGTTATAAAAAATTATTTTTCATTGATATATTGTGCCATCGCTTTATATTCGACACGTTTTTAATTAATTAGCTAATTACGTTGCTTACATATTTAAATTTATTTACATACATAATATTATTCCTACAAGTCAAATATAAGATGTTACAACATTTAAGATGTTATTTTATTTGTGAAAGTTTATTAAAATCTAGTCATATTTAAAATATTTTAAATATGATTCATATTTTGCGTTTGTATTTTTCTATTTTTTTTATTTTCAAATAGTATAAATTATGTTCAAGTAATTAATAAAATTAATTGAATAAAAATAATAAGAAATCGTCTACATGTATGTAAAAAAAGAACTTATTGATAAAAAAAATCAAAATATTAAAATATGTAATAACAGATTGAACAGTTTAACTCATGAATGTTGAATGTTAAAAAAAGGATAGAAGCTTTACATATGTACGTTCGCTCTTCCTAATAATACTGTTTGTTCAGTTTTCTCGTTGTTATACGCTCGAAAAAATCTTCGTTTCGTGGTTGCTTCAGCTCACCTGTAACGCTCGCGAATATGAGGAAGCACGCATGGTTGAATCGCTTAAGTGGTCTTCGTGCTCGAGTCTAGTCTTTAGTTCTTTTCAATCCACCTACCGTCTTCCTAGACCTTTCTTTCCAACGTGCTTCTTCCTCAACGTATTTTCTCACGGACGCCTAGTATGTACGTTTGTAAGTACCGTACGTCATCCAAAAGAGGGTGTCAACGGCACCCTCTTTTCTTAAATAGATGGCCTGATTTCCTTCAACGTAGTAGAAACAACATACCTTCAATCAAATTTAGTAGACCTACATACATACTAGTGAAGAACCGAGCGTACATCTCCAAGTACTTTGTTTCACGCTTTCTCCTACAACTTCTTTTTTCTAGTTTTTTCGCAACTTTATATTGCCGTCTAATATATCCTAATGGTTTGTTTTATTTTATTTATAGTGATTGATTTAATATTAGATTTATAACCCGGATAGAATTATAGATTATACATATTATAAAACGGATCGATGTTAAACTCAGCGTAAAAACAATAAATCAATATGATTATTCGATTATTGAAAACATGTGAAATTACATAACAAAATACATCCTGGGACAAAAAGATAGCGCACTCTAAAAATTTCTTTTTATTAAACAAATGATAGAAAATCTTTTTTATGTTTCTTATTTTTCTTAGTGCTTTCACTAACATAAGCAACATAAATTAAACTTTTTGCAATACATTTTGTAATACTAAAAAAAAGAAAAATATAAATATGGTAATATTTAGCGTGTTATGCTTCGGATAGCACATTTCATGAAAAGCAATGAATAGAAACAAAAGAAAGAGTTTAATAATTGTTTAATCCTTAGTATGACTTCGTATTTAATAAGGTGGTATTCGATAAGGAGGTATATAATAGGGGGGTATTTAATAAGGATTTTTTTTTATATTTTCTCAAAGTGCATGTTTTCGAGAATGTTTATGTAAAAGGATTTGTTTGAATTCGAAAATTAGCGAAGTTATAGATGTTTAAAGGAGACGGTGTCCTGCTGGCAACGTGTGGCGCACAGCCGTACCGCAGGCCACATGTATATCGTTCCCTCAAATTCACTCGAAATTTGTTATCGAGGGCAACAATCACTTAAAGTGAAGTTCCTGCTGGTTCATTTTGACCTTTTTAGATACATTTTTAGGCTTTCTGCTGTCAGTTTTCTTTCGGTCAACGAGTAAAACAGACGCGTTTCCAAACATTAACATCCAGAGTATTCGAGTATTCATTTCATATTAAAATGGATAGAAAGGGATCAAAAGAATATCGTTCTTAAGCAAGCCGTCCCAAACGAGTAATTGTTGAAAAAAAAAGAATGCATTGGGCATGTAGAAAAACGAATGGGAACAAGACTATGTAATGCGAAAGGGACAATTAAGGGACTTGGCGGAAAAGGGGAAGGAAAATTGTTAGACAAAATAATTGGTGAATTGACCAAATATTACGGCTTGACAATACGCAGACATTCCAATTCGCTTTCCGAAATGAAAAAAGCGGTATGGGTTTTTCGCTCGAAAACATATGCATTCGGGATTAAAAACTATTGAAATCGCCACATTTTTGGCGGTGAATATATATAATGAAGGATTCTGCTCGATCCTACGTATATTTAACACACCGAGAATAGTTATTGGACAACAGATGGAAGTTTTTGCGAACTTTCGAGATGAAAGTATACAGCGTTCAAGGCGTCGGTCCACTAAAGTCGCAAAGAGAGCCAGAAGTACTAGTAAAGAAGAGAAATCTGCCCCAAAAAGATTTCTGCGAACACGAGGAAGGTCCACTGTATGGATCTGGACTGGCCGATTGATTATAAGTATGAATATTTTTGTACAGCATGTAACAAAAACTTTAAATGCGTTTTTCTCGAATCCGTATTTTTCAAACTGGTGTACGTGATATCTCAAGTTTTGGTTGACCGATTGACTTGAAATTTAGAGGAGATCTTCAACGGATGTACCTTTATCGCATGAACCACGGATTTCAAAATCTAATGTTTTTTTTATATTTTTTTTTATCACCCAAACGACGAAAAATACAAGAAAAATCGATATTTTAAATTCAAAATGCTGCCATTTTTTTAATTTTCGAAATTTCGCTTTTTCCGTGATTCATGCGATATTTATGCTAATTAAGGTGCATTTTGATTTTTCAGTTTCACATAACCGGGTGAACTAGAATCACGTACATCATTCGAACCCGTTTTCAAAAACATACTTTAGATAATGCTACATAATTTTAACAACATTCATTAATTTGGTTAAAAAAAAAATTGTAAATACTCTTTAAGTATGAATAAATCTGTGTGCGAAAACTCCATTCCAAAATGTATGATGGTTTCCTCACAAAAAAATCCCGAAAAAGACAATATTTTGGAGCCGAAAAACCGGAATACCCCCATAATGGCAGTCATTCTTTGAGACAAAGATTTATATAGTTTTTTAATGATGTTTTTGCTCAGCTCTTCCCACTTCTCCACAATATATTTTTTTAATTCATTAATATTTGTGAATTGTCTTCAATTCTGATATAAGGCTTCGCCATATTCTCCCAACAATTTTCTGTAATATTTGAGTCCGGAAGTTGGCCATTCTAAACGACAAATTTTTTTTTGCAAAGTATTGTTTTATTACTTTCGCAGTGTGCATAGTTAGTCAGTGTTATGTTGAAAAATCTATTTATTTGAAACAGCTTATACTTTTGCTTTAATCGAAGTTTTTGTTGCAATTTCGTCGTTCCAAATATTCACAATTCTTTAAAAGATTAAAAGATGTCGATATTTATCGTAACTTCAATTTTTACTGCAATTTGTTTCGCAGTCAAGCTTGAATTTGACGCTATACATATTATAGCATATTTATCCCGAGATATTGTAGTCTCGTCCACAACTTTTTCTTTTTCCATAATTCTTTTAATAAATTTTTTTAATAAATCCATTATTACTTTATTACGATTTCTATTCTTTTTGACTATTTTTATCACAGAATAATGTTCTTCCTTTAATTTCAATGTATTTAACTTTTGGATTCAATGTATTTAACTTTTTCCTACGACCCATTTTTACAAATTTATTTATTTATTATGTCAATACACACTTACAAACTGATTATATTTCATATGAATATTGTGCTTTCGATAGCTTTTGAAGCGTTAATATTAAGTTTGTGCTATCTTTCTGTACTCACGACCGCGCAATATTTACATTTTCGTATGTCTCTTTAGGAAATTGCGTCTCGGTAATGACATTCAATACATACATACATACATACATACACATCCACGCTTAAAATAATATTGATGTAATAATCTACATTCTCGCTAATACATAATGTAAGAAAATGTAGTGTATGCTATCTTTTTGTCTTCGAGTATATTAAGTACAGGAAAAGACTCCATGCTTTGAATTTTATATTTTATATACTTTTGTAAATAATAGCCTGCAAGAACAGTAGCTAAATAGGAACACTTTATAATTTTATATTTACACATATCAACGTATCAATCTTTATTTATCGGAATATATTAAAATAAATTTGTAATTTTAAAATAAAATTGAATGGAAAAATTAGAGAAGATAGTAAAAATGTTCTATCTTACTTCATTTTCAGGACAAGATAAAACGACATTTATTTATGCATATGTATCACACATGATTTTTGTCTCAGACATTTTTGTCTTCGAATTTTTCTATAACACATGCACTATGAGCACAATCTTCACATTTTAAACATATAATCCGTTTTCTATATTTCGGTAAAGAATCACTTTTATCTCTAATGTAATCTTGGATACATTAAAAACTAAAATTGTACTACAGTTTTTACTTTTTTTTGTATAAATGCTTCCATGGTTTTTCAACTTTATCACCATGTCTTTTTTTGTAATATTTTTATTCGTGTATATTTTATTCGAATAATATCCATGAGCAGATAAATAAATATCTACTTTAAGGAATTGTCTATCTGATAATATTCAAAAGATAATGTAATTGAGAAATTACCTGCTAATCACAGAATGTAGTGAAATAATACTACATTCTGTAGTATTATTCACTACTATAAATAAAAGAATCACAATCATAAGAGACACAAATATGGCTAGTAAATGTTATATATATAAGAATGTAATAAATTGACTCTTAGTAGCGTATCCTATAATACAAAGTTCATGTTTATTTCGTTTGTAGTATTATATGGAAGCATAATAGTACGAAATAAACAATAATTCTGCTTCCCCCCTCTCTTTCTCCCACCCTTATTTTATAACATTAAAAGTAAGATAAATACAAAAATGTAATATAAAATATAAATAAAATAAACTAATAATAAATTATTTCCTTTGTTCACTTTTAAATTTTTACTTACAAAGAATCTGCGTGGAAAATGTAGTTGCATTTCGTTACATTTCACAATTGTAGCTTGTAAATTTATATGCATTTTTTATACAAATGAATACGATCGAGCATAAGTTACTTTTTTTTTTAATATACAAATATTAAAGTAATAATTTTGAAACTGTTTCATCGTTGCGGTTACTGCAAGAACCGTTTCTTTATATTCTTCAACCAAGCATTAATGCGCTCGCTACTGATATTTGAAGAATATTACTTATTATTTTTCTAAATAAGTCAGTCACATACATAGTTACAGAATCTAATTAAATATGCTCAACTTTTTTATCAATATCTATATGTAATATTGCGTAATTCATATATGTTTAATTTTTATCATAGATATAAGCTTCAAAAATTTTTCGGAAATGTAGTTGTTGAAATAAAGAAATATAATAATGAAATAAAGAACAAGGTTTTATTTATAGTTCTAACGAGTTCAAAATGTTATTTGGCTATGAATGAATAAATTTAACATTAAATATACTAATGTATAAAATAAAAAGAACATTTAATTTTCAATAAATAATCGTTCATTTTTAAATTGTTGTAATTTAAATCGTACAACATTTTACTTAGGCTAATTTTAAAACGTAAAGTCTTTGTTTTTATAATTCACAATTCTTTCCTTTCTTCTCAAAAATTTTACAAATTCAAACAAACTCTTTGTGGATATTGCAAAATTTTTTTCACAACAAAATCTACCATATACCATTGTTACTATATACAGTGTACTTCACTTTTTTTTACGCGTACATTTTAGAATTTTGAATCAAACAAATAATGCAATTGGTTTCACAGGCATTATTTTTATATTTCAAACAATTTGCTTAACTTTACATGAATTTTTATAAATACAAGTAAAATTATATAAATTCTCGTAATACATAAATACAAGTAAAATTACATAATTCTCTAAGCTTTCTAGATTGATATCCGATTTTATTTTTCAGATTTTTCATCTGCACTGTGCTTTTCATCTATATAAAATATTTTTTTTTCTTGCGTAGCAATTCATGTCTCTATTTAGATGTCTTAAAGTATTTCTTGATAACATTTGAAAAATTATTAGTTATATTATTTATTTAACTCTATTATTATATGCTATTATTTATTAAATAGTATATATTAAATTATATATTAAATAATATATTTAAATTAATATATGTATAAATATATTATATATTAAATGGCATATAAATTCTAATCATATTCTAAATATTTTTTTTTATTGATAATTAGGTTATATTCAGAATAACAATTCTATTTTGCACCAGTAATTTGATCTATCAATTTATTATCTATTAATTTAAGTCTGTATGCTATTCGAATATTACTAATTGTAAGCGACATAAATATGTTCAATACTTTTATTATACTTTTATTATTATTTTATCATTCAGCATTAATAAAAAAGAAATATTGAAATCGTAAAAAATAGAAAATACTTATCATACTATATTTGCTCAACTGATCGGTCGATGTTATTTACGTTTCTTACCATATACTATTTATGCTCAAGTAAATCGTAGATACAAGTTTTTCTATACAATATTCCTCTTATGTATGTATACACACATATATAAGCATATATAACGAACACTTGCAAATTATAATTCTTTTTCTATAATGTATAGTTTTTCTAAATATAAGTACATACGTTTCAATTCTATTATATGTATATGTTGAAGATCACTAAAATTCTACTTGCTACAAGTAAATATTAATAATTTTCTTACGGAATTTTAGCATATTGCTTGAAACAGATTGAGAGTTTGCTCAGAATGATTGAAAAATGATTGTTTCTCGAGCACGCCTCACAGAAAAATTCTTAAGTGATGGACATTGCAAACGCGAAAGAACGCGACATTGAAAATTGATGAGGGTTTCGATAATACCGCGTAATACACGACGTTATGATAGATTCACACTGTGAAAAATCAGAAATATATTGGAGAAATATATTTTTACGCGATAATCAGTCATTCGCTAATTTTGTAATTCTTGTTGTGTAGATATGTTCACGTAGATATTTGTTACATTGACTACGGCGACATGACAATGTAGCTAAATATAATCTAAAACAATTTTTGTTTCTAGATAAATGTCAGATACCATTTCGATATGATGTGTTGGTTCTTTCTTACATGAAATGGATGTGTCGCGATTGAGCATAAATAGCATATGGTAAGAAACGTGAATAATATCGACCGATCAGTTGAGCAAATATAGTACGATAAGTATTTTCCATTTTTTACGATTTCTATGTTTATAGAGTTATAATCTATAGAATATTTTTTTTATTATTTTGCATACTTAACACATCTAATCTGTGAGTCGAGGGTCGACTGCGTTCGTGCAACGTGAATGCGAGTGACATTTTTGCACTTATTAATAGTGTTTTATTAAAATATTTTTAGCGCCTTCAATTTACATCGAATTTAAATGATTTTTTTCTTATTGTTACTCAATTTTTCCTGGAAAATCCACATCTGACAAAATTTTAATTTTGAGGCACAGAATAATCCGTGGTCCGCAATTTTAGAAAAGGAAAATTTCGTTTCTCGCAGATAACCAACGAAAATATTAAACCGAAAAAACGGAACTTTCCGTGATTTGACACTTAATATCTATTAACCTTAAAGGGTAATTATATCTTTTATTTCTCAATAACCAAACAGGAAATATCGTTCCACACAATCAATTCAAGGAAAGTTTGAAAGAAAATGATTTGTTTTATGATTCTTTTCTAATAGTAAATACTTGCAGATCCAGTTCGAACAGAAGTTAAACTACAAAAAGAAAAAAAGAAATAATACTACCAATTTAGTGACCTTGCTGAATAATCGATCTTTAACGTATAAGATACTTTAATAAACATTAGTATGAAAAATATGTTTGATACAAATGTTTACTATATTAAAAGTACACAAAATAATATCATTAAAATAACATCATAGGTGAAAATAATAGAGGCCTATTATGATTTTAACTTACTATTAAAAGAAAGCTTTTTGGTAATTATCATATTCATCTATTTTGTATAAGTTATTATTTATTAAAGACGCGTTTATATAACGACTCAAGAAAGAGAATTGAAACTTGCTAGTAGAATCTTAGTTTCAGCACCTATAAAATCTATGATTGCACTAAATGTTTGTATAAGTACGATTCTACCGATATGGCCAATGTTTCTCGTTAAGCGACCATGATTTGTTCGTGACAATTTCGTGGAAAACAAGTTTAAACTTCCAAGTGATAAAAAGTACGAGAGGAGGATACTATGTACCACTATCCATCATGTCACGATCGTGGCTAGTTTCACGAATTTCAATTGTTATTCAAACTTGAAAGAAATAGTAATTGGGACGACTTCACGCACGATAAATGTCAAGTTGCATGTGATTGCGTATGACATGGATATTATAATTCGATTATCGAACGTAGCATTAATTCGACAAAAATGCATGCGCAATACTTATTACATGACACGAATATTAAACACACTATTGCTTATCGTTAGAAGAAGATACTTAGGACATAAATTTACGAATTCATTTATTTACTCTTTGACATAAAATATTTGGAAATAAATAAATAAATAAATAGCTAAACTATAAGTGTATATTAGAAATTTATCACTAAATCGAGTCAAGGTTGTTATTTGAGAATTTTTTTAACATCCAGCAGTAAAATATGAAATATGTTCGTACGAACAAAGAGTAATTTAGAGAAATATGAAGAACAAACTAGTAATCGGGAAAGGTGTGCATTTAATGTTTTTGTACGATAGATATCTTGATTCCTTTGGATTATTCACGACCGCTAATTAATCAAATTACTTTTCGCTTATCATATTATAGATATTTTTAATTATTTTCTGCGGATATGGCATGAACTTTTTTATGCCTTTTTTATGCCTCTGAACTGATATTGAATATCAGAGAAGACCATGCAATTCTGCATTTAACAATATAATATTCATATTTTTGTGAAATATAAAAGTAAATTAATTTATAAATATGATTTTAGACATTTCTATAGAAATAAAAATGTTGGTTTATAGTTGATTGGGATATTGTAACATTTGCATTCGATCGATAACGAATTGGCAAAGGTTTGTAGGGCAAAAACGGATTATCAATAAATCTGAGAATTAGTGACAGATCCAAAAGAAGTGTCGTCAGAAATCAAACAAAAATGTACAAACGGAGGAGTGTCGTCGCGGCAAACTATCAGAAATCGAAGAGATCGAGCAGCCAGCTTGATATTCGTCGGACGCGCGCCACGGAGCCCGTCGGCGTATGTACGTGGAATAAATTATCTGGAAGTCTCCTTCCCTTTTCTTGATCATACTTCTCTCTCTCTCTCTCTCTCTCTCTCTCTCTCTCTTTTTCTTTCTTTCTCACTATCTTTCTCTATGATCTTTCTTCTCTGTTTCCTTAACAACTATCTCTTTCTCCTACGAATCATTCTCCCACTAGCATGGCATGGCGTCTATAATGATTTCTCATTTGTAGTGGTGGGACGATACCGGAAGTGAAGTCAGAACGGCGGAACCAGACGTTCACTCAATGGAAAGTTTGAGTTCTTTCAGTGAGTCTAAGAAGGGCCGAGCGTAGATCGGAGTTCCCCGCTCGCGTAGAAAATCCGTTTCTTTTGCCGGGTATGCAGCATTCTCGCTTGCGACTCGCGTGTGCACGGTGCACAATACACAGAACAAACTCGAATAACTAGAGAAATTACGTTCGCTCTATTTTGCAATTGCTTCTTTCCTCTTTTCGTGTATTGATTAATGTGATAAATCTTTCTTTTATCGAATTTCCTGTGTAAAAATGAAACTGGGGTGGACATATGCTCTGGCATTCGTTTCGATTCCTCCAAAGAAATGTCAAAGAGGAGAAGATAGAAACAACGAACAAGTGAAACGACATTTGGCTTCGAAGAGTTGCAACATGATAAATTGAAATTTGAAGATCCTGGTTTTTAAAGGAAAGCAGAAAATGAATTTTTCTTGTTAAAATGTTTTACTCAAAAGAATTTTGAGAAGATAACAAGAGAATAGAATTGCAAACTGTACAAAGAGAACAGTTGTTACGTTAAAATATCTTTAACAACGAAAGAAAGAGTGACGGTATTCATATACATTATCTGAAAGGTATTCAATGCGAACACATGAATGCAAGAAAATTGAAGTAATTTTGATGAAAAATTTGATTTACAACACGCAAATACGAAACTTTTTAGACTAAAAAGTGACAACTAAATGGAACTTCAATTACTTGAACGAAGGAATTAAATAAATATAGAATAAATCAATAAAATCAATAAATCAATAAAATTTCACTAATTAGTTTCATGATTAGCGTTGATTTTCAACGAATTCTCAACGAAACAAGAAAGAAGATGCTTCCATTATCACGCATATTTCTGGATTAAAACATCAGAAATAAACGCATTGTGAAAAAAGATTGTTCAACGGAACTTTGTTGAACCTTTATTGGTTCGTTATAGAATGTATTAGTGAGGTGTTCGTAAATGATGTAAAAGAGGATTTTGGTGTATTCGCGACAATATACTTCAGAGATGGTCAGCCAACACGCAATGGCCACTACAGTTCGCAAAGTTAAGCAGGAGAATCGTCTGAGGCGACAAAATCAAAATCAAGGTATAGAGACTGCGCAACAATAATTCTTAACTTGCGCAACATATAGTAATGTCCATTAATATTTAGATTCTTAAATATTCAGATACTAAATATTTAAACTGCAATATAAATTTTGTAAAAAGGAATCGTACAGAAATAAACCTGAATTTATTTTAAAATTTGAAGCACTTTCGAAATGCGATTCATTTTATTATAAGATCTTTTACGTAGCGAGTGAGAAAGTAAAGGCATTTCTCGAAAATGTTATAAATTATAGTATGTAAAATCTCATATCTATAATATCATAGTATGTAAAAAACCATTGAAAAATATTTTTCATTTTTTTTCCTTACATTATGGCTTCAGGTGCAAGAAAGTGCACGAGGAACACAATAAAACTTAAATTAACGAATGTAGATTAATTCAGTTACGGTAATACCAATTAATTTTCTAGGAGAGAAGATATCTAACACAAAGTAATTTTCTATAGTAAATACACGTGGAACTTTGCTTCAACTACTTCAATAGAACTTTACGCGCAGCTGAACATCCTCCAATTATAATTTATTTGCTCCTTAATTTATCAGGAACTAGTACTATTTATTCTATATTTTTTGTATCTTTTGTAGAATAAAATTAATTATACTTACGATACACATTGGCGAATAAAAGAAAGTTTGTAATATAAACGAGAGATTATAAGATTTATTAAATATTGTATTCTTGCCATCGAGTTTATCGATTTCGAAGAATAACCAGAAACAAAATGTATGTATTTCAGATGAAGAAGGACTTTACAAACCTGTACCGCCACCGAAACCGGTGCCGAACAACCAAAAGAACCAGAACGGACAACAGGAGAGCAACAGGCTGCAGACGATAGCCGAAAAACCGTCCCGGCTGATTTCTAATATAGAGAGGAACAGCACATTAGACGACAACCAGATTCCAAATTCCGAGCAAAATTTTGCACCGGAATACAGGATGTCACCGCTTTACGGAGAGGAACAGAGTTCGAGTCAGACTCAACAAGCAGCTAACTTGCAGACACACAGCAGCAAATTTCCGGTAAATTTCTTTAAAACTATTCTATTATAGTTGCGATAGTGTTTTATATGATCAAGGAAAAGAGTTCGACCAAGAGAACAAGATGAATAATGATATAAAAATAACAAAAACATAGGAAGAATAATGTATATGGTATGCAATGCAACCATGTCACGGATAGTGGTTGTGTGTTAATTTCACGTTTGCGAAAAATATGTGTTCTCTATCCGTTCACTATCCGTGCACTGGCACGATACATATGTATGTACATACTACATAGATAGTAGTGCACAATTTCATGCAACGTACAAGTGGTCGCGGGCTGAAAACTTTTGTTATAGGCATGCTGTGCATAGGCGTGCTGATGAATTTTTACTAGCTCTGATAACGAAACGAGTTCTGAGGTATAATGAGCTGAATATAGCGATTCTACTCACGGACTTTGAAGCGATGCACCTTAGAAGCGGTGACTGGACTCGCTTCGAAGTTGATGGAAAAAAGAAACACCATGGTTAGAAATCAAGGCATAGCACTTTATTCAGTACGATCTCTGCCATCGACTTTCTAGTATTCTCCTTTTATCTCTTTTTCTACAACATTGCTATTACTACTGTTGTTGCTATTGCTGCTGTTGCTTTCGAGTCAGCGCGCAATTTCTCTTAATTGCGGTTCTCTCCTAGTGACACGTGTAGAACTCTTACGAATCCGTAAATAAGAATTATATTCACGCACCAGATAAAATTTTCTTCGGAGAATTCTTTTTACCTGTGAATTCAAAATTGAAACGAAACGAGCATCTATTTACTTACATAGTAAATAAATATATATTTGTTAATTAAACAAAAAATATATATATAAAGTAGGTGCATACACATACATGTAACATATGCATGATTAATTTATTGTATTTTAAAAAATAAAAATTAATGTTAATATAAAAAATTTGAGAGATAACGTTTTGTCAAAACGTTTCGTAGTATACATATACGTATTGTGTACTAATAAATTTTGTTAAGTCCAGACAATATAATTAGGATTTTTATTTTACAATAGTAAGTATTTTAGTATTGTAATGTTCTATTGAAAGGTACTTAGTAACTAGTTTTTTTCTGTTCAGTATTTTTGATGAAGAACTTCATCATCAAGAACATGATGTAGAAAATTAAAAAAAAACAATTACTCAAAATATCATGCATTGCTAATTAATATGACACACGTACTTCAACAAATTCGAAGAAATGTTTACAATTTATTGAAAATGATATACACGTGCTGAACATTTAATTCATATATCAAATTACAATGCTTTGTTTGGTGATAATAACCTTCCTATTCTGGTCTTGATTGTATGGTAATTAACTATTATTAACTTTTTCTCGTAAAAAGAACGCGGTGAATTTTGCATTTTAGTAAAAACACTTGATATGAATAGAGTGAAGAAATCAAATTATAAAAAGTAATATAAAATTAATCAGAATTAAAGTAATAGCAAAATTTAAATAATGATTATTTAAGTTTAATTATACGAAAATTTTTAAAAAAATTAATTTTTGTTTAATTTGTATTTAATGCAAATGTTAATTAGATTAATATTTTGAAACGTCGGATTTTAAGATAAAATACCAGAATTTTAAGAAAAAAACTTAAAAATAAAAATTAAACATTTTTTTACTATAAAATATGATAAAATAGTTTTATTTTAATTATTTGGAATAGAGATTTAAAGGTGGTATGAATGCTACACTACCATGCAGGTTTAAGCACTAAACAAATGAGACATTTTTCGTACCATCATGCCTCAAAGAGTTAAATAAAAATATTTTAAACATAATTAAATAAAATTTCAATATTTTTATCAATATAATATAAATTTACATGTTTTAGTATTTATTTTTATTTTTCTGCAATCATTTTTATCAGATTATTTCAAAAGATATAACTGAATTTATACGAAAATATTATTGCATCTATTTTTACAATGATCTATTCCTTCTTCTTTTTTTTTTTTTTTTTTTTTTTTTTTTTTAATGAAACAGACGGTTTAATTGAAATAAATATTTTCAATATGAGCGTTGGAAATAGAAAAAAATTTATACTTGCTCTAGTCGTTAAATTTAATTATAATCTTATTTAAAAAGAATTCAGAAAAAATAATCAAGATACCATTCCATAATATAAAAGTATACAATAAATATTAAAATTACGCTATTGTAATCGTGGATAATTTAACAGCAGTTAGAAAAAAATTATAATATAATATAATATAAATATGAACATGAAATATGCAAAAAGTAACAAAATACTCGGAATTATTACGAACAAATTTAAATTATTCAAGTAAATAAATTGATGAGTTCCATTGTTATGATAATAGATCTAGTAATAATTTATCATCGATTAAAAAGATAAAGAAATAAGAAAAGAAGACAAAACATATTCAATTTTAATAGAATTCAATGCCAAAATACTATAATTCTAGTATTGTTTATATCAGTATTTATATCAGTTATTTATAATAAGCTAATTATTTACTTTATTTTTTTATCGATTTTAATGATCTTGAAATATAATATATCGTCAAAATCATCATTCTTCAAAAACTTTTCCAAAAATAATATATTTTTATTATATAAAAAAATAATATATTTTTTATTGTACAAATTTTTCCATGTATTATATATAGTATGTTTAATAAATAGTCGCCACATCGATCGGTTTTAGTTTCTGAGATATTCGCAAAAATACCTTTATCATTTTATGTATTTTATCGTATCTTTAATGTTTGGGATTTGTTTATGTTACAAATTATCGTTTATAAACAGCATAAATGAGATATTTCAAGAATCTTTTCTGTATTTATCTGTAATCTGTTTGGTTGTTAATTTTCATTGAAATAAGATATATCGTGTTATAAAATAGTTATAAAATATGTTTTCTAAATTTAAACTCAACTTAAAATTGAAACAAGAAATTTCAAGAACACTGGTATGATTTTATGGCGGTCGATTAAAAAATCAACCTTAAACATTCATTTCAAGAAACTAATCAGTTTTTTTTTAAGTTTTAAACTGGTATTGGTTTGGGTTCAAAAATCATAAGCTGAATTCTTAATTTCTTATTATAATTTAAAGTAATACACAAAAAATAACTCTTAATAAGTTTTCTATGAAACTCAGGAAAATATGTATCAGATGTAATACATATACACATGCACACATATATGCACATACAATATATTTGAAAGTCATTGAAATCAGTCTAAAAGAAAACAAAATTCTAAATAATTAAGTGTATAATCATGAACATTCTGTTACAAATCCAAAAATCATTGAAATCAATGAAGTTTGCTCTTCAAAATTTTTATATTTATAAATTATATTTTCGCAAATATCTCAAAAACCGAGATCAAGCGGCAGTAATGTATAAGGAAAAGTTGTTCAAATAATGATCTTGATTTCAAGATCATCGTAATAGATGAATACCTAAGTAATGTAGTAAATAATTATTCAAAATGGTTTTAACCTTTTAAATTTAATTAATTTTTATTTAATTAAGTTTTAGTGTAGTTAATCCTTTCAATTTATGGAAAAGAAGTGATAAAAATTTTTTCCTCAATTTTTTTCGATTAGATGAAGGAAATCAAATATAAAAAAAGGGAATTTCAAAAATATCTTATTTAGTACAAAAATTACAATAGTTGATTACGTACATGATATTTTCAATGATTTTTCATAAAACTTTCTGAGATTCTAAGTGTAACAGGGTTACATAAATATAAAGATATTTTTAGAAAAGATAATGTCAAAGACTCTAACTTGGACTAACGAAGAAGAAAAGAATCAATTATGTATGATATATTTTGAATTTGAAGCAGCGACTGAGGAAATAATTGTTTGACATCGATCACGTCTATTTGTGATAAGATTTTGATTGTAACAAAAAATTTACAGAACAAAAATGAAAAAAAAAATCATAAGATTTTAGTGAATTCAAATCGATACAAGTTCCTTGCAAGAACGCAGAGAATTATTTTTTTCATCTTATTATGAAGATTTTATAGTAAATATTATAAATTTATTCAGAAATAACACTTAGTTTTTTAAATTAGAGATTCAAGAATTCCTGGATTATCCTTCAGACCGAAATGGTTAAATTAAAATATCGACTGTTTAGACAAATTCAAGTTGTTGATCGGTATTATTTTAATACTTGTCGAAAATTTCTCTATAGAACTATCAATAAGTGTAGTATTCCAATCAAAAGTATAATAATCCAACTTGAATAGGTGTCGATTAGATGATATAAGACAGATATTTTCTTCCGAAAATATTCAGGATCATTGTCCTTTGAATGTTCGGACAACAAGACTTCATCGCTGCATGAGACTTTGCAAATAAATTTTGTCAAACGGAACGTAATAACAAGGCAAGTATTAAATTCCATAAGGAAGGAACACAAGCAAAACGCGTGAATTTAATATCCTCCTTGATGTTCCGCGTTGATTGTGTAGGAGTATACCAAAGAGACGCTCTTAAGAGCGCTTTGACATTTTCCTTTCAAGAGGAATGAAAGCATTTTATTCTTCCCTCCGCCATCCATCCCTTTCTATCAACTTCAATGCTCCCTTTCTGATATCAA
The DNA here is from genome assembly GCF_011392965.1 of Frieseomelitta varia. Lineage (NCBI taxonomy): Eukaryota > Metazoa > Arthropoda > Insecta > Hymenoptera > Apidae > Frieseomelitta > Frieseomelitta varia. Next base: position 72,824 of record NW_025110327.1, on the reverse strand, counting down.
CTTCAATCTCAGTTCTTTTTTTCTCTGAGGATAAGCAACGGCTTTGCCGGCTGCGCTGAATCCTTGTATTCCGAGTATCATGCGTATGAGAAAATACGTTTTCTTTACAAATTGAACGAACATGGGAATATATGAAACCCGAACGTTCGTATATAAAGCCTTTTATTTGGCACCAAAAGTAATGAAAATCAAATTATATGTTTAGTAATTCAATATTTAACGTTTCCGTTACCAGGTCAGTTTTGAACAGCATATATTATACAATAATGACACGGCTCCATTTATTCCGATAATTTCACTTTGAATTAACTCAGATTTTTATATCTTTATGCTTTAAATATCTTTATGCTTTTTTTATTTATTTCTATCAAACAGCAAGTAATAAAGCGCATAGCTTTAAGAGAAAATGTATTTCTCAAATATTTTGTTTGTCGGATTCTAAGCCAGTTCTTTTTAATTCTGATATTATATATGCTGTTATATTACTCGATATTATTTTGAAGAAACAATTGTGTACATAACAGAACGTATGTTTCCGTGTTGTAATAGTAGCATGAAATACTTTATACATTATATGTAAGTCTGAGAGAAATAAATGTAACTTGAGAAAAATAGAGAATATTCGGTTTATCAAAATTTCACGTGTTCGATTAGAAAATTATTTAGCTATAAAATAAATTCTATTACAATGTTTGAAATTAACATGCTCGATTATATTTCGCAGAAATGTAAATTATTGTCACAATGATCACCGGTAATTAATTTTTATTTTCTTTATTAATTTAATTAATAAAAAATTGCCACATAAATTGTGAATAAAACTGTAATATGATTATCACAAATTTGTTCACAATTTACGTCAGACATTTGCATTGTAATAATATAACATATTTTTATATAGAATGATAGAATGTCTAGACAATATTTTTGTTACATTTTCCATAAAATGAAGAAGATATAACTTATTATTATTATTAATAAGAATGTAAATTCATTAATTAAAAACAACCTTATAAAGTTTAAATTCTAATTTCATTACGAATTATTTTACGTTGCGATTGATTTCTGAAAATATTGATATTTCCTTTAAACGTGTAACGGTAATAAATATTGTTACCACTATTGTTGTCGATGTGTAACAATCAACAAGATGAAATAGATCGAAACAAGTTTAAATTGGATGTTAGAATACCAATTATTTAAATCTTATTATATGGATGTACCATCGTTATTTCTTTAGCATAATCCCTCTTTCTTTTCATCATTAATTACTCAATAAGAAATGACGTGTTTTTGATTTTGTTTTCCATTGGTTATACATATAATCAACATTATTTTCTTTTTCATCTTCATAAATAATATAAACGAATTCAATATCTTTCTTTCAATGGCATAATTATTGAAATGTAGCATAATAATATTTACATTTAGTTTTTCGCGTATATATATATAATTTGCAAGACGAAAAATATTAAATATTTTTAACAATTTTTCTTCTATTAAATCTTTATTCTTTACCGTATTTTATAGAAACGGAAAGCTATCGTACAATAGCATAATTTATTGCTTACTGTAGCTTTCGATATGTGCAGTATTATTGAGGTAATGCGGTATATCGTATTTTAGACAGTTTTCAGTGATCCATCATAATTTTTTCAATCAAGTATAACATGTTTGTCTCGTTAATTTGAAACGATAATATAAATCGAATATAAAATCGAATATTTAAATTCATTATTTAATTTTAACGAGTTTTGTACATGGTAATATATGAAAATGAAAATATGCATTTGCACTATCTGTCAACTATAAATTAATAATTTGTTGTCTTTTAATTGAATAATTATTTTATAAAACAGCATTAGATGCCCACCATTTAATTCAGTAGCCAATGTTCATATTGTTTAAAAGAACAAGAATTTTATACCGCCCAAACTTTACTACAGAACAGTCTAAATAACCTCCAAAAGTGGTCAGTAAATACTGGATTCAAATTCTCGAGCTCTAAATCGGTAGTGATAACATTCAGTAAACGTAGACTCCACACCAACATTCATCTAAGCCTCAACGGACAAGAACTAAAAGAGACATCTACAATCAAGCTACTAGGCCTAACCTTCGATTCCCGACTAACGTAGAAACCGCACATAAATAAACTTAGATCGGAATGCTACCAACGTCTCAACATCCTAAAAACAATTGCAGCAAACAACTGGGGTGCAAATATGAACACCCTGTTACTAACATACAGAACAATAGTTAGAACTAAGATTGACTATGGATCTATCGTGTACAACTCTGCAAGCTATCAAACTCTAAAAAAAACTCGACTCTATACACCACCATGCAATTAGGAGAGCAGTGGGAGCATTTAGAACCAGCCCAATTATTGATATCCTGAGCGAAGCAATGGAAGTTCCTCTAAAAATCAGAAGAATGCATCTAAGCATCAAGTTTGCTGCTAAAATCTCTAGCACCCCTCAGAACCCTATATTGTTAAACACCTTTCGACAGAACGCAACAACCACCATACACCCGATGAAGAAAACCGCACTCCCATTCTATAATAGAATTTCCAATTATGAACACGATCTCAACACCAAAGTCATCTTGGCAACCCCAAGAAATATACCCAGTTTTCCGCCGTTTCTCCCTATAATCATAACCAACACCGATTTACGCAAACATGACAAAAAACAAACCAACCCTAATACATTTAAATCCCTGTTCCTTTCGATTCTCGAAACCATATCAAAATACCACAGTAGAAAATTCGCTATCTTCAGTGACTCCACAAATGATATCGCTTCAATACTAAACCAATGGACGAACAATACAACCATCCACGAATGCCAAAGCGCTTACATCGAATCATTAAAAAACAATAACTCAATTACAGTAATATGGGTCCCATCCCACACGGGAATTGAAATGAACGAGAGAGCGGACAAAGCTGCTAAGGAAGCAGCAAATTCGACACTCCCCTACCACAACACAAACCTACCACTCGATTCTCTACTTGTCCACCTAAAAAAAAAAAAAAAAATCAAACACATTTTTGGTACAACGAATAGAAAACCCTAGTAAAATCACGACTGCTAACCATCAAAAATGACTTCTACAAAAACATAATACCACCCATTTTAAAAAGACGTGACCAGTCATAATATCTAGAATAATAATCAGACATACAAGAATAACACAAACACATACTCACCAATAATGACCAACCACTGCGAACGGTGAAAGACGATCCTAACCTCATACTACAATGCGAAGTATATCTACCGCAAAGAAAACAACTTAGAGTCAAGCCCACCTAATGGACAGTGGATCATCATTAAGCCTGATACAATATCTGAAACTCACCAAGATCTATAACAACATATGAAAAATCCCTCCTTCTGATGTCGCTAATAACCTACGAAGTTGATGCGACATTAAATAACTGATTTAAAAAAAAAAAGAATTTTATATCGACTTAAAATTGAAAAATTTATATTATATTTAATTTATATTAATATTTATATTAATATTTTAAGGATATTTCTTAATATATTATTTAGAAATAATAATGTTTCTGTTCGAAAATTTCGAGATATTTAGTTTTAAAATTTTACTTTATTAAATTAAAGTTAATATTAAAATCGTAAAACCATAATATTAATATCATATTTTGTATGACATAATGCCAAATAAAACTTATTGTTAGTAACAAATGAAATGAGGGTAAAATACACACTAGTTTCGGTTCTAATATAAAATGGCATAATGATAAAAAATTATTTTTTTTCTATTTATTAGATTTCTTTTCTACGAATGTATATTATATATATATTCAAAAATATATATACATATATACGTATATGTACATGATAAATATTCAATTATATAAATTATATAAATATAAAATAATTATATAAGATTAAAATAATTGACAAATATTAATACATATTTTTAAAAAATATTCATACGTATACATTATATTACATTTTAATCATATTGATATTACTATGAAAAATTATGAGAGATTTACTAAATTTTAATTATACGAAAATACATCAAATACGGTAGTTTTAAATTTAATTAATAAACAAATATTTCAATAATTACATGATTCTGTGTCAATTATGTGTCAATTTTTATATGGAATAAAATTCAAAACAACATTTTTCTATTCATTTACAAGATATACTTTCTAATATTATTATCGTAAATATCTGTTGCTTTTGGAGACATAAATAAATTTTGATAACGGAAATTATTTAGTAGTCATAATATTAATTTTTTGTAAGTGGAAATTTCAATATCATCTTCATTTTTTTAAATGAAATAATATATGTTTTAAGAACAGAACATCTTTTATTAAAAAAAGAAGCATTAATCCGTGTATGTCGAAAAATTATCACTTAAGGAAATATTTTAATAATCTTAATTCTGCAAACTCTATCATATGAAGAACGAGAAAGAACAGGATGGTATTCTTTTGAACATACTGTCCTTATCTTTTCTGCATAAATTTTGTAAAATTAAAGTTATAATATCTCATAAATCATTAATTTTTTTACATACATATTTTTTATAGAAAATGTCGAATTGCATCAATTAATGAATCAAAAAATATATCATTCGATTTAAAAAACTGAAGATAATCTTGAAATCTCCGAAACCTTTCCATTTACAAAAAGATCGTTATTATCATTATTGTCAAAGATAATATTGTCATATTACGGTCTACTCTGTACTGAATAACGTTCGTTAGTAAAATTTTTTCATAGCTTGAAAAACAATAAAAATAAGAAATGATAAAATTACCTTTGAAATAATAAAATTGTATGATACAACATATATACTAGAAGACTTTCAACATCTTCTTTACATTGACATCTTTGAGCGAAGAAACTCGTAAATACAAGTTTTACTTTACTTTGATGTATATAAAAATGCACTATGTATATGCTAGCATCTTCTTAAACTTTAAATTCTTTATTTTCCTTTTTCGTTTTGAAATCGATAAACTAATGATTTTCAATGCACCTTTTTAAGAATAAATCAAAAATACTTCATGTTTTTGTCGACACATATATTTAATAGACAACTAAACGAAAAAAAGACTTCCATTTAATTTGTTATTTTTTAAATCTATTTATTACAATATAAATTTAGCGATTTATTGATATACATTTATATAGTCGATCCAAAAATTCTAAAAATATAATGAACTTTATATTTCCAAAAATTCTTCAATTAATATAAATTAAAAAACCTAAAAAAGAACTGCAACTTTAAAGAAATATTACTTTAATAGTCACTTGTGAGAGAAAGGTGATGGAAAAAGTGCAAAATGTATGTTCCAGATTCTAACTTACGCATTGAACAGAAGATAGTATTCGGTGAAATCTTCGGTAACAGTTGGTTGTTACATTCTTGGGAAAATTCTCAGAGATTCTTCAGCTAGACAAAGGAGGCATCATACCTGTGTACCGTTTACCGGAAGTTGGGAAGGGGATTGCGATAGCCGTTTATATACATCACTTTTCCTCGTGAATCGGTCTCTCAGAGGCGAGAACAAATCGGAACAATTCTCAGTGACGACATTCTACTTTTGTACAAGTTCGCCATCTTCGTCATTTGACGAACTTGTCTTCTGCACCTTTGTTCCATCACCAACAATAATGTTATGTATCCTGCGCATCTAACTGCTTGCGAGTTACTCACCGGATCTTTCGTAAAATCTTGGAAATTCTCATCTCGTCTCCTATCAACTTGTTAAGTTTCTCCTGGTGTCTCCTCTCCGTGAAACTGTTTCCGATAATTAAACACAACTATTTTAATAGCAGCAATAATATTTTAATAGCTGGATTAATTGTAATTTAATGAAAATATCAAATATTAATTTTTTTCCAAAATATTAAAATACCTAAAATACTTTTAAATTTTATTGATTTCATTTCGATAAAATTTAAAAGTATTTTAAATTGTTAAAACAAATATTTGCTGGATCATAATGTTATGACATTGATATGTTGTTGATATGTCAACATATATAAAAGTTATATATCAAATAAGCCGTCATGGACAAAATGAAATCCAGGATATTAGCTTAGAAAAAAGAACGAAAATCAAGAATGACAACGAAATTGCATTGGAGATCTCGTTCTCGAGAAGAGGATATTTAAATCAAGCACACATGTATGTGACTAATAATTGCGACATTTGTGACTCTTTTTATATATGTTACAATACGATACAATATCAATATATAAGGATAAGGATAAGTTAAATACAATAGAATGTTCATTGTCTGAACTAATTGGGAAACAAATCCGTTCGGATAAGCGATTTTTTGAATAATCAGTTTGAAAGAAAAATTTCATAAATCATTTCATAAATCAATTAAAAATTAAACAGCTTTAAAATGTAGCTGTTTATTATGTAAAAGAATACATGTCTAGTAATCAGTAGATGCTTTAAAACTTCTATTATCTCTTAATTTGATATGTAAATTAAAAGCTTTCTTCTGAATTAATACATTAATACATTAAGATTCATTCGTACACAGTTCGATTTAATTTATCATCGTTTTTTATTTTCAAGAAATGAAAATTCTTCTTATTACCGGTTATTTTAAAATTTCAATACTATTAATTCACTAGTTTTAACGTCGCTAATTGTAAATTTTTTAGTTAAATTAAACATTCAATAATATTTCATTTATCTTTTAATTTCAGTATTACTATTTTTCTTTTAATATTTAATTTGTTATAATTTGTTATAATGATGGTATAAATGAAAGTACGTAAGCAGTTCAGTTATTATTAGACGAAGCAAAATACATTGCTAGATATATAGTTTACGTATACATACATAATGAGGTTGTATTCGGATAATTGAAATTCGAATGATCGACGTTTTGAATAACCGATGTTATGTTATATGATCAATTAATTGTTCATATGAAAAAAATACTCAAAATACTGTTATAATATTTAATAGATAAATTTAAATATATATTTTTTTTTATTATTATTTATTTTTAAATTTGATTTTCTTCTTGTTGTGAACCATAGAATTTCCCCATTATTTGTGCTATTATTCAGACTACATCCAGTATAAAGTAAATAACTGTACAAATGCGAATAGACATCATCTTAAACATAATGTAAACATGCAAATAAAATATAAAAATACAATATGATCTAAAAAAAAAAGGAATTCTTTACCGAACTCAATGGTCTTGAAATATGTGTCGTGGCCATTGTTCTGAACAACTTTTTTCTAAACATGTTACCGCTACTCGCTATTAATTTAAAATATACGTAAAAAAACATTCGGCGAAATTTATAAAAACGTATTAGTTTGGTTAAAATTTTGAAGATAGCTTCATTCTACATAAAAACAATTTATGGAAAGGAATTTAAAAATAAAAATAAATAAACAATTATTTTGGTGCGTTTACACCATACAAATGAGTGCTCGTTCGCCCCCTACTCCGATCAAATTTGTGCTTATATTCATATCGTTATGTTCATAACGAGTATTAATGTAATAAATGAGAGCGAATTTGTTGAACATCTGAACAAACATTCATTCATTTGACGCACTATTTGGAATAGAGCAAATACAAACGACTCCACTGGTTTCAGCTGCTGGCCACTTTACGATTCTGGTCTAACTCAAACACGATCTATAAAATATATACAACATGTAGTATTGAAAGTATTTTTATGTACATATATTTGTATCGATGCAGGTTATCGACCGTCTAATCGGTTTATACCGAATGAAGATATCATCTGAGAAAAAATTGCAATATTTTCTAAATGATTAATTATATCCAAAAATGGATTATATCTTAATTATATCCAAAATTTAGACATAAGTTGAATAATTTCGAGAATGGGCATTAATTGATATAATGTACATATATCCATCCATAGAAGGCATTTGAAGATCAAGTTTATTTTTTTAAGCGAAATTGTATATTTTTTAATACTTTCGCTGCCACAGTGGTCCCATGGGACCGGTACTTGTCTTTTCATTTGGGCCATGGTAATCAGCGGTGACTACCATGAGTAAATTTTTAAAATCATTCATTTCAAGACAAATGACGTCGAATAAAAATTAGTGAATTATACCTAACCTCATTAATTAAAAAATGTGCCACTCGACAATAACAAATTGTGGAAAAAATATAAAATAGAAATAAAATGAAATTTAAAAGAAATTTTTTAGAAATGGAAATTAAAATTTTAAAAATAATATACCAATATTAAAATATACTGTAATGATGTGGGAAGAATAGCACTCCTACAAAATAGAAACTTCTCTTACAAGATTTTCTTGAAATAATATTTCCGCAAATACAATAGTTCAAGTAATAGCGTAGCATTATAATCTTACTTCTTTGACGGATAAGCACAGACTGTCTCTAAATTATTCGAAATTACCGTTTAAGCATCTTTTCTATCTCTCTCCATCATTTCTGAAATTTGTTGTAAAGATTAACTGCATCATGGGGACCAGTGAGAAAAATGTGCTATTAGCAAGAGTATGCTGTTACTTTGCGTATATTATATTGCGCAATTCTTTATCGTTATAGACTTGTTAAGATGAAATTTGTATTGTGGCCCCATAGTGCAAATTCAAAAATTCGCGTGGCAGTCAACGTATATTCATACCGAAGTATAAAAAAAAGTAATAATTTACTTATAAAAAAAGGTATTAATTTGTTTAATACTATTTATATCGAAAAACCTTTAGTTCAAAAGTATATATTAAAATATTATGTATAAAGTGTGTATGTAAGTAGGCATATTAACACCAATGTAATGATATTTCTATATTCTTCGACAATTCGCTAATGCATATCTTTAGTAGTTGTTAGTACATGGACGTTGAAAGATAGTAATTATAACAATTAATGCCCTTCTTGAAACCATTCAACTTTTATCTAAAACATTTGAATGTAATTAATTGTTTTTAAAATATTTCAGTTTCTAGTCTCTTAGGTATATTCACCTGACATATTCTAATTGAAAAACGCATTCTAGAATGTTCCTTTTAAAGAAAAATATCGGTATTGGCATTTGTTTGAGTAATGAAAGCTAGCAGTTAACGCTACCATAATTTTCACAATAATTTACAAAAATAAATGATTTTACGCACATTCGTAATCGGCTAAGTATGAAATGCTGAAAGTTTGAACGTTGATAGTTATACTGCTATTTATTAGATGTGTGCGATCGGGTCGAATTCTTGAAAGTACAGATGTGCGAGAATCCGAAAATTTCGGGTATCCGATACTCAGATCGGATCATGAATTGTCGATTCCATTCTGATATTTTTAAGTTTTCATACATCTCTATAAAAAATTCCAAAACAATCGGCAAGATCGGCATTCAACGTGTAAATGAATAAGTTGTCTGCGGCATCAAAAAAAGGAAACATGTCATTTATTAAAGTATAACATTTTATTATAAATCGAAGTATGATATTCCATTATAAATCAAAGAATCATTGAAATCGATGACACTTGCTCTTTAAAAAGTATAAAATCTATGGATCAATAAGATAACATCCAAAAGAATTTCTCGAGATTACATGATTATAACAATACCATTATGAATGTCATTGAATGTCGATTTTTTTATACGTCATAAGATTATCGAAAAAAATATAGAGCTCCGTTTAAAAAGTTAACCAATGTTCTTGAAATCTTGCAAAAATGACGTTGAGAACGAATCGATTCCTCGTCAAACGTACCCTCTCGAAACAATGTAACTTTGTCAAACATTTCTTGTATAAAATTTAAAATAAAAAAATTATTTAAATGCTCCTCTAATATACTACTTTGTATATTTACATTTATATTTATATTATACAAGATGTACAGAAAGCTTTATATTATAAATTATTTAGAAAAAAGAAAGTAATGTTATATTATACAGACATAGAATTTATTATATAAAAATCAGCCGATACAGATTAACTAAAAGGCAAGTTTAAATTTTCCATTATGAAGAAAAAATTCAGAATTTATTTTCGTTAATTATTTTATAATGCTTTTGAAGATGATAATTATATTTACCATTTTCTTAGTATTTTTTTTTTTAATTTTTCACTTTGTGAAAACGATGAAATGCAAAAATTTTACATAATTTTACATAATTTTGCATAACTCGTAATTGAACTCGTTTCATGGACAACGAACTTATCCAGGATTTTTTTGTTTCTTTCCTGTGTTCATCCTGACAAATTATCTACAAACATAAGCATCTACAGAATTATTCATAAATAATGTACGCTACTCAGCGATAATAATTAGCTGTGTGCCTTTTTTGTGCAATAACTCTCATTTTATCACGCTTGCTTTCTTCTGGCTAACGCGATGCAATGCGATGCGATTTCAGACGAGTTTAGTTCAGTGATCTCTTTAGATGCATTATTATATGCATGCAGAAAATGGCTTGATCGCGAGTGGTATCGTGAACTTCCAGATTTTATTTAGAAAAATCGAATAGATACCGTGAAACTGAAATCGGACAGGCTTTGCAGTGTTTACGATGAGAAATGGTTGAAAATGAAAAAGCCGCGTCCTAATACGCATCGGCCAATCTTGTTTCCATTCTGACATCTTATCCAATTTACATATTTATGGTAATGTAATCGCTTTGTCAGATGTATACGATCGTTTGTTTCAACTTACTGGTTGCAGTTCAATTCTCTTATTTTTCGCGAGACTTCATAAGATGAGTTTAAAGGATTATAAAATTCTATAGAATTTATTGTTTGAAAAAATTAATCAGACACTTTGATCGTTTGAATAAGGAACTATTTTATACATTAATAAATAATATTGTATAGATAATTGTTATATACACATATTATATATGAAATATTATGTGACTTCTTCAAAATATATCATAGTATTAAATTTAGAAAATTGTTGATTGCAATATTAATTATTATTATTAGTTATAATATTATCAAAGTAGTCGAAACAAATAATTAAAAGCAAAGGCAAAAATAAGAGTAAAAGTTAACGATAAAAATTGTTTCACTATAGATTGAACGTGAAGTTGTTTTGTCATCGGGAGACAAAAATTCCAAGATTCCCATTCTTCACGAGTACAAACAAAGAACTGCCGGAAGAGTCGCAATTGCACCGGATGCACCGATCAAACAACAGGCTTGGGTTCAAGAGGTGAGCTAATTCTTTTGTTAATCTTCCTTAAGACACTCAAATTTCTTATTATATTATAATTAACCGTTAGTTCTACATATAACAACATAAATATTGTTTATTTATTAACATGCACTATAGCACAATGTGAATTAAGTTAAGTATTAAATACATAAGTAATTTTAAATTGTGGTTTTATACTCCTTAATTACTAAATTATAATTTATAATTTGAATAAAACTCTCTTAGCATCATAGTTTAAAATAATTAATCATTTTTACAAGGTTTGAAAACAAGATTTGTCTTTTTTAATAGAATATTATAAATATAGACCTCGATGTTTATATTTAGAAAATGTCAGCTGATAGTATGAAAATAGATACAAGAAAAAAGTGAATGAATGTCTATTCGCATAGATGATCATTACGAAATCTTTTAATTGATCAGCGATTGACTCACGCAAGTGCAATTCTAGTGAACTATAGTGGTCGGACACCTACGTAAATTGCTTGAGATAAGAGTAGGTGTTGGTAATGCACGTGCTATGATGATTCGATCATAGGATAAAAATGAATGTGAACACACATGTACAATGTGTACAATGTGTACAATGTATAAATAATGTGAAAAATTATCTTTGATCTATATTCACAATGTCACGATGTTTTCTATACAGCTGATGTTTAAATTGTTTTATATGTGTTATATTATATTGTGCGAATAATTATAATTAATAATTGTATGAATAATTAAAATATTTGTTTGTATTAATATTAGAACCTAAGTGATCATATTGTTCACGTTCTGTTTCCTTTGATTTGTTTCTAGCATGGTAAACAATTATTATATGGAAGGCTCAGAAGCCAATAATTAAAAATAATATGCCATACAAACATACTTTCATTGTCAAAATCGACAGTCAATGGAACAGTTTAGTTATAATGATTACATTATAATAATTAAACTCTTCCACCAATTAAAGAAGTATTTACATAGTGCAAGTTATTTTTAACGAAAAGCGACTTACACTGAGTCCTATAGAATGTAATACAAAACTTTGAACAAAAGATTGAAAATTTGCGTAATCATAGGATTTAATGTTTTTTCGTCATGATATTATTAATATTGATATTACATATTTTTTAGTTCACTATAGCTATCAGAGCTATTGTTTTTGATGACGTAGGTGTTTTGGGTTATGTTGCAAATCTATTATTTATGTACTTCTCTTAATTCGTACATAAATCTTTTTGTCTGTTTAGCTGTCACAGTTTAGAAGACATTCGTAGATATAGAAGTAGGAGATATTCATACGTATTATTATTATTGTTATTATTATTATTAATATTAGTATTATTGTTATGATTTTTTTATTAATTATTTTATTAGTTATATTTTATTATTTGTTAACATCTTGCATGTGAAGCTTTTGATGGTTAGAAAGTTCATATTTTTTTTAAATTTAATACGGTGTAATCCTTAACATTGTAGCTGTGCAGCAAGTCAGAAAATCTTTTTTCGTATGCGCAAAGCGTGTGATGAAGCCCTACGAACAAAACTCCACTCCATTCTCTTTTTCCTGCCTCTCTCTTTTTTTATTCTTTTGATTGTCAGTGTCAGTTGTTATTCCAACCGCATGCCTGCCTAAGAACCAAAAGATTCAGTCCGACAACTTTGAAATTCTTTCTGTGGTTTAAACGGATACGTTCCATTAGCCGCCCACTGTTCTCTTCAATAGAGAATTGTTTTCGGTAGATTCTGACAAATTGCGTCGAGAGAAATTGCACGCCTTCCCCTTTGCTGAGGAATGTTTTGTTTCAGTGGAATATTCAGTAAGATAAATAGTCGGCATAGCTTCCGATCGTCAGTTTGGTATCGATAACTAATAACTATTAACTCGATAGCTAACAGTTACATCCTTATCATAAAAATAACTAAAAAATAATTACTTTATTATTACTTTGCTTTAAGATCACGTATGTATGTCGATTACAAATTTATTTTGTTTGTATAATCATTAAACATTTATTTATAATAATTAAACAAAGAAATTAAAATGTATGTTGTAAAATGTAGTATTAGTTGATAATGCAATGAATGAGTGACGCAATAAAAATTCAAACGAGAATGGAAAAGATTCTTATTATCTTTAAAACGATACTGTTAAAACGAAATTAACTAATTCCTAGCATCATGATACCCTATTAAAACCACAGTAATTCCACATGCTCTCAAACTAAAAAGTCCAAAATTGTAGCATTTAAGCTGGATAATTTAATAATGAATCGCATACTTTTTCTTCCATTGTATTACATACGTATTGATTTATTACTTATTCGTGTCTTGTAGTAAAAATTTCAGGTGTTTCCCAATCATTTTATCCATCGCTACCAGAACTTTTCTCTGATACTAGTTGCACTAAACTCCAAGCTTGACAATCGTACATGGCTACAAATAAATTGATGCTTTGGTATAAAATAATATAATTTATTAGCTTATTAGTGTTCATTGTTCGGTATTAGGCGTTTAGACATTTACCGCTATTTGTATGTCGTATAGTAACTATCAATCGCGAATATCAGGCAATTTGATTAAATTTATTTATTCGAGAATATTTAAATAAAAATCCAATATACAATAGGTATATAAGAGTCACGGCTAAATTTATAATAAAAAAATAATCTTTAATATCATCAAAAATATTTTTGTAATACTTTAAATACACAAAAACTTATGTAAACTTAGTGATATTTTATATATGGTTAATTTTGAGTGACAGAAAGAGCACTTTTGCAATTTTGAATAACCATTTAAAAATATTTATTTAAATTATTATCAAATGCTACACAACTTTTAGCTGAATTATTAATATCTTAATTATTTTTTTATCTCAATTATTATTCATATTTCTTAAGTGTTCATCGGAATTACTATTTTTATAAAAAAAATGCCGGTCTTCTAAAAATTAATCTTATAGAGAAAATTATGAAGAAATCTTATAAAAGACCTTTTAGAAGAAAATTTCATTAAATGAAGAAATAAAGAAATTAAATACAGAAATAGAGAAATTATATATTTTATATATATTTCTTTTAATCCAAATTCAGAATCGTGAATTGGCACTAACGAAATGTACGAATTTCGTGAATACAAAACAATTGTAAATTGATGAAGAATAGCTTGAAACATGAAAAAAGATCAATGTGCCTAAACAATTTTTCAGGCAACTCAGATGCAAGAAGTGAGACAAGAGGGTCAAACAAGGAGTTATCAATCACCAGAGTCTTATGTGTAAATATCTCTTTCTATTGCACTGCACTCAGTGAATCCGAAAATTGATTTTCAAGATAAAGTCACAATTTCTTTAAAGGTCGACATCAGCTGCATCGCTGTTAAGAACAGCCAAAATCGATGAAGAGAAGAGCAAATCCATTTCAAAGACTTATCATACGATTAAGGATATGATATCAAGCCGTTTTGGACAGAGTCGTAAGGACGTTGAACCAGAACCGGAAGCGAGCTTGAACAATGTTACAGATGAATTGAGAAAATCAAGCAAGAGTATCGATGAAGAAGAGACGAAGAAAAGGGAAGGGATTTATGGGAAACCACGAGCACAGGAACCTCCTATTAATATGCAACAATATCCAAAAAATGCTTGTGGTTAGTTCTGTACACATATGCTTACGTACAAAATATCCTATTAATCTATTGGCTTGTGATTTGTTAGATATACAGAATGTAATAGAAGAAATTTAACATTGCTGATGTTCTGTTGCTTGATTTTAATTTGTACATTTCTGAAAAAACTCTCGTACTATATTTCCACAAATCGACTAGTGTCTAGATTAAAGAACCATCTATCTGTATGTAAAATGAAAATAGAAGTGCATAGAAGGTCTTTCAGTTGACCAACGAGAAAATCGCCTTTTCTAATCTCGAAACATGCTATCAGTTTTCGATATCAAGTATCATATGTAATATATGTACATGATTTTTACATATATGTACTATATAGCTAAGTATAATTAATTTTGGGGTATAGATCAATGCCTATAAAAAAATTTAAAAAAATTAACTACTATTAAATTTTTTTAATTTCGTAATTACAATTACATAAATTTTTAAATTTAAATATTTTTCAATATATATTTTTTTGAATATAAAAACTACTCTTATGTAAAAATGGTTAAAATATGTTACTACTTTGGTTAGTAGGTTGAAAACTAACCAACCACTGAATTGGAAATTCAAAATCCTTTACCTGTAGCTAATAGGGTTGTGGCAGACTTCTTTATCAGAGTGAAATCATTCAGCTATGTTACCTTTTTGATTAATTTTTTAGCGGTTCTTACATTTGCAAGAAATTTTTGAAATAAAGTAGCTACAAACACTATCTACGAAACGTAATAGAAATTCTTCTGAATTAAAAGTATAAAGAATGTAACTAAAATCGAGTTTATTCGAAATCATCCATTTACAACGTGATAAATACAATAACATTTATATAGCGCTTGAACCTGGTTTAGGTCAGTATGGACACTCATATAGTTACCTGAGCAATCAACAGAACGTACCACTTCCTGGACAACTTCAGCCTACATCTCAGATTCAACCCAATTTACCAGGTCAAAGTGCTCAGCTTCACGTAACACATCACACTCCACCTGCAGGAGTTCAAACAGTTCATCAAACTCAAATTCCTGGATTTGGCCAATCAGCAACAGCTGGCCAACAGGTGCAAAGTGTTGCGAGAGAATATGTTGTTCAGGGACCATCTGGATTGCCGAGTCAGCAATTGCATCAAGGACTTCATCAGAATCCTCAGAATCAGGTAATCTTTGATTTTCTTCCGCACTTTATAGATCGCCTTTTAATGCACTTTCATTTCAAACAATTTTAAATTATTTGTCCGAGTCAAAAGTTTCATCGATGAATGTAAACCTAGAAAATAAACGTGAAAGTATTAGTTTCGCAATTTAATTTTATTAAATGAACAATAAATTGATACTTTCTTCTAAATCAGTTATTTATAACATATACGTATGTACATATATATAAATTAAGTGGCGAAATTATTACGACAAATTGTAAGAATAATAATTATTATTTTTCCTACATTCGTTGGAAATGTAAAAATTTCAAGTAAATGAATACTCGTTTCATATGTATTTAATATGGGATATCTTACTAAGAATATATTTCGTTAATAAAATAATCAGTTTTATATAACATTATAATATTAATTATAACGCATAATATATAGTTATTAACTATAACATTATAGTATTAGCGTTTAATAAATTGAAAGATATTAATTTATTTTTTGACAGCTTTTCATTCCATTTTATCAATTTATGATATAGTTTTTAAATGATTTTTATTTTTAATCGCTTTCATATTTTTATATATTTTTATGCTTTTAATATTATCTTTTATGTTTTTTAAATGCACACATTAAATCGAAATAGCAAATGAGGGTTTATTAAATATCGAAATAATGGCTCTATAAAAGAATGAAAAAAAAAAAATATATATATATATATATATATATATATATATATAAGAAAATTTCGTTTTTCTTTACTTTTAATTACACGATGGAAAATTTATTGCAAAAATTGTTTTCAATTTTTCTATGACATTTGAAAAATTTTTTCTATTATTCTGTTATTCGTTTCATTATATAGAGTATAGAATATGATACGTTTCGAATATATTCAGTCGATACACTTTCTCGTATGTTTCTATTCATAACAGTTTGTTCACAAAGGAATTTTTAGATGTTAAATGTTCCATTTCTCCATCCAATGTGTTTTCTGTGCAGAAATTCTATTTCAAGTAAGAAGCGATTGAAATGTTTTCGATACACATAAAGTAAAATCGTTGATGGCTATTTCCGGCGTAACCAACGAAAAAGTTAATTTTATAGGGAAGGGAAGACAATCTTTCCCTCATATAAATTCAGAAGGGATAATAACATGATACTTTCTATTCAAATAACTGATACCAAACACCGTGGTATTCCATATTTATGCCATCTAAATTCGACCAATAGACAGCATGATGCACTGAACGTACATATATACAACATTCGAAATTTATTAACATCCTAACTTCATCCAACACATTATTTCATTAAATGATTTTTTTTTTTTGAGAAAATAATTTTTCTAATCGATTCTTTGATATTTTTCAATGTTATTCAAGGACTATTTTTTAATTATATTATGTACTATATTATGTACTATTTTATTTACTTTATTCTTTAATGAACTTCCAATACTTTTATAAATACCATGACATAGTGAATACTTTTCCCGTTGCTCTTATATCAAGTCCATGCCGTCATTTTCTCAATGAACTTGAAAAGAATCACTTTTTTTTCTTTTTCTTATTAAGGATAAATTTTTTATTTTTTTATTTTTTTTTTGAAAGCATAATTTATTCGCGTCGGAAATTAGTATAACGTATCATTAAAGACAATTCATTACTGTAATTGCAGAAAAATCAACGAATCGCTGCGTTTTAATTAATATGTAAGATAATTAATGAGAATGCAAATTGCTTGAAAGAGCAGGTAAAAATAAATGTGGAAATGCTTGCGTTTTGTTCACTTCCGTGCTCGAGATCCAACTAAACTGACAACTAAATTATTCATTTACAAGTGCTTATATCCTGAAAGAGTTGTTAGCTTCGTTATTATGATAATTCATCTTTGATACAGTTATTTATTTTTAAGTAATTAGATATCTAGAGAATTTCTTCGTTATACATATTTAGATATTTATAAGCATAGATATTTACATAATTGTCTATACTAAAGATGTTGTAAGTAGATATTACAAAAATCTCTGTGATTTAATTATTATTTTTCTTACGATTGTTGAATATCGTAATATATACTTTCTATCACTTTATTAACATATACTTTATATCATTTTTTGAAATATTTTTTGCTACAATTCTTGTTATCAATTTTTCAGTTTGACGTAGTTTTCATGCTTTGACAATAATAACGTACTATTATTTTGATCTGTAAATCATCTTCCATTCTTTTATTTATATCACGTTTTATTACGGTTTGGTCTTCTCTGTATATTATAATGGAATAGAAGATTTTTTTGAATAATCTATTACAAACAAATGATACTTTTAAATGTATAAAATTTTATGCATGATATAAAATGCACGTTATTTTATAATGCGATGAATTTCCCAGGATTAATAGGAACGATTTTAAAATGCAGGGCCACAGTACGCAGATACAGAAATCTCACGGTCTGGGAATGCAATCCCATCAAATAGGGAACACGGCGATGCAACCATCGAATCAAAATTTCCAAAGTGCCCAGCAACTGTTGCATCAAAATCATCAAAGCCCCAGATTCGCACAGCAGCACGCGCAGAACATACACCAACGACAACTGATCCAACAGATGCATCAGCAACAACTAGCCGGACAACAGAATAGTCAAACTGGCGGCGTGAGGAGCATGCAACAGCAAAACTATTTCTCGAACAACGTGTCTTATCGGCAGTACCAGCAAGCTCGTCAAGTTATGTCAAGGTCTCAGATCGATCTACCTAGCACTTCCAGACAGGCTCAAGAGCTCAGACTGTCTGGACAGGAAGTGTATTACCATTATGCCCAAGGTCGACCAAGGTACGGTGTACCGCAAATCTACATGAAGACTGAAAGTAATCAGGAAGCGGAATTTCAACGACAAAACTCGCCAAAAGGTATCGAGAAAGCCGTGTCTCAGCCGCAACTCTCTTACGAGGACGAAAGATCTGGTTGCATTAACGAACAGTCAAAAAATCCGGTCGATGGGATGAAAACTCTTACGATGGATCCATTGGACAAAGAAAGATATGAGATTACAGTGGAAGACCGTGGACAAGGAGAATTCGGGAAAACCGAGTCTCAAAGAAAAGACGAATATCGAGCTGAAACTGGCTTCGCTATTCGCAGAGACGATGCTGTTAGATGTTCTAAAAGAGAACAGGAGCAATTAGCACCAGCTAGCTCCTGTCAAGAGAATCAAGAATCGGAAACATCTTTTATACAAAAGAAGATCGAAGAATTGCAAAAACGACCTGAGGAGAATCATTATAATGTAAAAGTATCGAAGGAAAGCGTGGAAACAGATATGGGTAGAAGTTTGTCTGGCACAAAAATTGGAAACGGTGAACCTCTGAAGAAAATGGAGAATCAATACGCCAAAGATTCTGTAATGAAATCCGAAACAAGGAAAGACGAGCTTGAACATGGCATCAGCCGATTAAAAATCCAGAATCAGGGATCTGGCTCGGATTACGATAAAGCAGGACAGAGTTCTTCCAACGTTGATTCGGGAAGAGGATCTGCTGTTTATTCCAGTGGAAGACGACCTCCGCCTGAAGACCAAACTCATCCTCCAGGTTTGTTTGTCAATGGATCTCTTTCGCCACGATGAATATTTCATAGTATTTTTATTTTATTTCAAAATATATATGTAAGAGGTAAGTTCTTTAGTTTTCTCAAACTTGTAGAGTATAGATCTATATCGTAAATACTTTGTTCATAACAATCTACGAATAATCATGGATTGAAATATAAGTTTACAACCAAAAATATTTTTATAGGTTTATTAATCTAGGTTTAGGTTATTATTAATCTAATTAACGATTAAAAGACCATTTTATTCATTTTACGCATATATGTCAAAAGTTTGGACGGACTTTCATTGCATTTGTATTATATTCTTTATTTAATTCTTCATTAAGTTTGATATTTTGCAATATATTATTTTCAGAGCAGATTTTTCAGCTACACTATACAGCAATAAATATTTCTGTTTATTACCTATGTATTAAAATACTATACATAATGTACTGTGTATTAAAGCACTATAAGTATATATTGAAAATACATATGGATATCAGAAAAGCCAAGTATATATTTCACATACGGGTATCCAAAGCTTTTGTCAATAGTAGACTATTTTTGTCATAATTATTTATTATAATTACGTAGATTTACTCGGACTTACAGTACAAGACTCCGAATGGGTGGACATAGTCGAATCAGAACTGCGAAGCATTTTAGAGCCAAGAGACGTGCCTGCGATGGCGCATTCTACCCTATCTGAAAGTGTATCATCGGTAACACCACCTCTGCCGCCGCTTTCACCCCATGAAAGTCCCAGAACACCGAGAAATCGATACTCAACGAGGTAACAAACAGATCTCTTCATCTCATAGCCGATGAATCACTTCCGGTCACTGCCCCAGAGCTGCTTCCGATTATTCCTACCCTTCATATAGATCGAAACACCGATATTGATGGATCAACCTAACCAACCGATCAAATTGTTGAGTGTAGGCAGACGAGTGCGCTCTTTTTAAGCCAATGTCGTATTGAGAAATCAGACTATGGAAACGACGAGTAAATTTAGGTTTTAAATCACCTTTTTTGTTGTTTTATATCGCCATATAAAAAGTTTTATTACTAGCAATAATAAACACGAGAAATAATATTCAAAAGAATTAATTGAGTAATCGTTCGAAATGATTATGTTCAAGTATCTAATGATCGATTGATTTTTGACGATCGTGTGTGATGTAGTGATATTACTATTGTAATAACTGACCTATGATTACTTTATTTATTAACCAGTCTATTATTACTTTATGTATTAATCAATATTAACTCTACTCCAGTAATATTCATAGTCGTAGTAGTCATAGATAATAATAATTATTTACATTACATTTGAGGATTACATTGGGTTTTAAATTTTTAAGTTAGAAGACCCTAAATTATTTTAAATTTAAAAAATAATTAGTGTTTTAAAATTAAATAATATTTAATTTTTATCATACATCATCTGCAATCTAACGATACCAATTAACAGTCAACTAAATATTAACCAAATAACTAATATTAACGATAAAGTATCTAATTAAGCTTACTAACCTTTTCCTGTTATTTTTGATAATTAATTATTCTTTTATCATCAGTTTCTTGGCAACCATAATAGTTGCATATTTGTGGACCTTTTAGTTTGCCATACGGATCAAAACCTAATTACAGCGATTACAGCAAAGCCATTGAAAAAAGAGGAGGATTTTCGAGTAGTTCGAAGCATCGCGCATCTACCTCAAAAAAAGATGCTGCAAAGAAATTCTCTCATCGTAAGTAATCTTCATTCTTCTCTTTTGCACACTTTTCTCTCATCTTTCCCTAACTTTGTTCTTTAAGGACTACACGAGTATCATTTATTTAGTTTTTGGTGTAGAAGCAGCCGATTTTACTTCAACTACAACTGGACTTGATTTAGATTCCATGTTAGACAGAAGTGATTCCGATTTAAGTACAAACGATGCACGAACGATTAGGAAACAATTAGAAGGTTTAGAAAATATGTACAGCGAGGTGAGACACATATCCTAATAATCTACCCTAAGTAGCTTTCAAAAATTTATATCGAAAGATAGTAATCTTCAACAAATGGCGCCTAATATTTAAATTAAATTTACTTATCCTCAATAATACATATACAATGATATTCAAATAATAATGACATATATACTCCCGTCCATAAGCCACCAGACACTTGCTTATTTTGATCTAAGCAGTTACTAGAGCACAGATATATTTCTCCGGATTAATTTTATTACAAGATTTATACAATCTTGTTATATGTACTCTATTTACTCTATTTCATAATAATACTTGAAAACAAAACTGATATTTAACGTATATGGTCTGAATAAATATTTCAAAGTATATCAAAAATATGTATATATTTAAAAAATCAAATCGATGTATTTTGGGATGAATTGGACAGAAGCCTTCAGAAATGTGTCCAAAATCAAAAAAAGAAAAAGACTTATGGAAGAAATTAGAAGAAGCGTGGAAAGAAATTCTTTCCAAAATATTGTTAAAATTAAACGGAAGTATGCCACGGTTATTGTGGCCTTCATATTTGCACAAAGATATAAGATACATTATATATAACTTGGTAAGATTTTTGACATATAAACAGTTTGACATATAGAATATGACATGTCAAACTGTTTATAATGTATCTCATATCTTTGTGCAAATATGAAGGCCAAAAAAACCGTGGCATACTTCCGTTTAATTTTAACAATATTTCGGAATGAATTTCTTTCCACGCTTCTTCTAATTTCTTCCATAAGTCTTTCTTTTTTTGATTTTGGACACATTACTGAAGGCTTCTGTCCAATTCATCCCAAAATACATCGATTTGATTTTTTAAATATATACATATTTTTGATATACTTTGAAATATTTATTCAGACCATATACGTTAAATATCAGTTTTGTTTTCAAGTATTATTATGAAATAGAGTAAATAGAGTACATATAACAAGATTGTATAATAAAATTAATCCGGAAAAGTATATCTGTGCTCTAGTAACTGTTTAGATCAAAATAAGCAAGTGTCCGGTGGCTTATAGACGGGAATGTACATCTAAATTAAACATGAAATAGCTTGAATTGTGAATGAGAAGCTGTTCATTAGAAAGTGGAATTATCAATTATCGATGATCCTAGGTACTCAAGTTACTCGGCGGAAGTGTTAAAAAAAGGCGAAAGGCCAGAGGTCTTACCAGTTACGGTTCCGTCTCATCGTTGCCAACATCATCCGTTTCGTCGAGACCTGTCACAAGGCACCATGATAAACGTAGATCCCACGCTATCGACGATAGAATGAAGAAAGCCAAAGATATAAAAGTCAGTTCAATCTTGGATTTTCCATAATTCTTTATTGACAATTTCTCATCATTCTTTGTTTTTTGCTCTATTAGTTAAATTGCATTTTATCTTTTCTACATGTCCTTCTTAAAGCTCCTTTTTATGTTATCTTTTATATTGTTTTATATTATTCTATATTGTATATGAACAGTTATAGTTTTTACAAAGATCTTATGAATATTACGAATAAATGTCGAACAATCTGAAGAGAGGCATTGTTCCAAGTGAATAATATTTACTTATAGTTATATAATATGGAATCCCTCATATTTGCAGTTTGTTACTATTTAGAAAAAGAAGAATATATATGTACATCAAACATTTCAATTATGAAAACGCGAATAAACAAAAAATTAATTTTTGATAAACTCAATATCAAAAGATTAACTTTTGATATAATCATATTAAATAATTGACAATATTTCTATTTTTATACAAATTAAAGCTAGATAATGAAAATACTCTATAATAATAGGTATATTATTTATTATATTTTCACAATAAGGAAAATAAAATCGACTAAGGATTATTTTTGCGTTTTCAGAGCATTAATAAACGCTTCCAACGGCTAGAATCTCACGTAGTCACACTTGCCAGATCAGTGGCACATTTAAGTTCGGAAATGAGGACACAACATTTAATGATACAGGTGAGAGACAAACAACAACAACTCATTCAAAAGACAACTCATAAACAACATTTAAAGAACACAACTTCAATTAGAAAAAATTTTAAAAACGGAAATCTTAAATAATATGATTAAACGGATGTTAATAATATGTTGTCTAGTACTTTATAAAGTTTATTTTTATATAATTTATCGTGTCTTTATTGTATATGACAGTATTAATGCATACATATATTTTTAAATATTTAATTAAGTTTTAAAAGTAATTTCATTTCATAAGTATTTTTCTATGCATCATTATTAATAAAGAACATTATTCGTTTTATATGGAATTCATTTATCAATACACATTGAGTTTACTAAAGTTAATTTAAAATTCAAGAAGCTTTCACATTAAATTAATAAAAATCAAATAAAAAAATTACATCAAATCAACGATAATAAAATGAGATTAACAATTATATTCAGTTTCTTTGGAAATATTTAAATATGATTGAAATATTTCAATTTGTCAAGACTCGGATCTTTTCGACAATTTTTTCAATTCGAAAAATGTTTTTAATTTAAAAATTATAATTAAAATAGCATTCTATACAGGTGACTAGCTTTTTCCGGCCGAATATGACTAGTAAATTTAGACACTTTATAGATTAAAGAAAGAAAAAAAATGTCATATAAAAATATTTCATTCTTAAAGACTTCTAACAAAAAAGAAAAAAACGATATTCAAAATGAATAATAACAAATGTACATTATTATGGTACAATATAAATAAATCAGGAATACGAATAAATCAGGTAGCTTAATAATAGTCATCTAATAATATTCAGGAATATTTGCATCTAATAATAGAAAATCGTCATACTTCATCTTTAATTTTGAGATATTCCTCATTCCTGTAATACAAAGTTTAAACTTTATTTTGATCCTGTTTTAATTCAGCTAATGAATAATTAATTTCTCGGATTAATTCATCACGTGTATTAATATTCATATTCTTTATTTTTCAAAGTTAAAATAGTTTCATAGTTAGTTTTATAGTTAAAATTCTAATGAAATGAAATAAGGCAATATTGGGAGTTGTTGAAATTGTAATGTAATGAAAAAATATTATGATACCTTCTGACTATCGTTGGAGATAAATATTCTTGGTCTATTCATATATTGTATCATAATAATGCATATTTTTTACTGCTTATTTTATGTAACATTAATTCTTTAACTCCAATTTGCTATATGTTTATATGACTTTTTTTATTTTACTTATAAAATATATCGGCAATGTTTGATTGGAAACTGGGTATTTTATACTTAGATTGAAATTTGTCTAATTCTGTAACGATGTTATTAAGCAATTTAACAAAATTGAATAGAGCATAAGGAATAGAAAAGAGTCGAAAAGTAGGTGGAAAAGTAGATCAGAATTTCCGAAACTCACTACTACCAGGTATTCGCAGGAAATGGAGAACATAAGGGGCGAGATTGCTGCACTCCGGACGCAAACGAGTATGGCAATGGTGAGGTCACAGTCTCAACCATTGATCAAGGACTCCGAGCTACCAGCCCTTTCCAATCCTTCGAGGGTGAAAAAACTCACCAAATTCTTTGGCACAGAACCACCACTCATCAGACTGTTCCTCAGGGAACTTGGGTATGAGGTATGTAATTCAAATTATCTCCAATCTAATTCGTTAATTTATCTATTTGCGCGAGAAAATATTCATTTATACGAAAATATTAATTTATTTATACGAAAAAATTGCATAAATAATGGATTAATAATTAAATTAATGAAACGAAGCAAATTTCCAAAAATAATATTTTTTCTTAATCTTAATTGATGGATTAATGATGAATCGATTTTTTTTAATTTTAGTTGATTAATCTGACTTCGTATATTTGTTTAAATGTTGCATCCACTGTATAAGATATATAGAAGGTAAAAGTAAAAGTACAATCACCATGATTCTATAATACATCTCTGGTCGATGAAAATTTAAGAAAAAAGTCCATATAAAATTAATTTTGAGCGTGATTTTCAAGATCAAATTTTGTTTGTTGCATTGCATTTTACTCATTATATAAAAAAAAGGTTTCTAAAAGATCATAGCTTGCAATTCACTGGTTTTCTTTGAAAAAAATGTTAAAGTTTCTTGAATTCAGTTTATTTGTAATCTATAATAAAAATTCCTACTAGACGTGATATTTACTTTTTATATATCCTATTCAAATTCCAAAAAAATAGAAATACCATCTTACAGCTACAACCTTTAAATTTTTATTATGTTATCATACTGAAATTTCATTGCTTTCCTTTCTTTTGTTCAAATTGAACGTGTTTTAGAAATATGCAAATGTGTTCGAGAAAGAAAAGGTCGGTATGGTGGAGCTTCCTTATTTAAGCGAAGAGAGATTACAAAAAATGGGAGTTCCCTTGGGACCAAGGTTAAGGATTCTGCAAGAAGCGAGAATATCGGTGTGCAAAGATCCAATTTACGTCGTGTGAATGCTATAGAACGGCTTGCTTTCTGAAAGAATACCTAGGCAATTCCAAGTACGTACATCCGCTAGTAGCCGGTGAAAGGCAATAAAATACATAATCAAATATTTTACTTGCTCGAACGTTTTTAGAATTTTGAATTCGGTGGATTGTATAATATATTTGAATTCGTATCAAAAATAAATCAATTTTCTTAAGATTTATGAATCATTAAAGTAAACAATTGTTTACTTTAGAAATAAATAAATATTTGAAAGACAAAGAAGTAATAACGAAATTAATTAAACGTTTATTGTACGTATATCGAATATATTGTATACGAATATAGTAAACAGAGCATGGTGTATACGTCTATCAAACATATCCGTACAGGTTTTTATTTTACAAGTACTTTTAAACACTCAAGTACAAATATATTAACATGTTTTATTCTAAATTCTAACATTAGTAAATCACAAAAGATATGAATGCTAATTGAGAATATTTCAATGAGAAGTAATATCTGTCAATGAAAAAATGTTTCAGAAATGTATCAGTCACATATAGATTAAAGCTAAAGGAAGAAAGAATTATTGTTCATGACTCTAGAGATTTTGTCATTCATAAACTTATTTTATTTTCCTTTTGTAATTTATTATAAATTATTGATCGAAATACATATCTATGTGTAATACTTATATTATAATACAAATGATAACTGCCTCAGTCATTATTATAGTTGAATATTTCACGCATCCTTAAAGTATTATACTAAGAGAACAATTAGAAAGTTAAAACTAACTAGTTAAAAAGAACAGTTTAAAGTAGAAGAAATAATATCAACGTCATTTAATGTTAATCAATATATAAATACCTTTTACGGTATTGTCAGTTCTAAGCATCACTTATTACCTTCACGATATTGTCTAAGCATCGCCTTATATAACAAAAATAATTATAATTACTAATTAACGATAAAAACAATTTTTGATTGTACTGAAGTGTCAAGTAAACATCCAATTGTAATGAATATTAGCGTAACTTAATATTTATACACTATACAATTATAGCTAATCAATCATTTAAGATAGTTTGAACAAAATATATTTTGTTATACAGACGTATATAACGTGTACATGCTACATAGATTTGTATTTTTGTAATTGATCGGTCTGAATTGATGGTAGAAATCGATTCGACTGTTTCAATCGAGAATAAGCTCAAGTGAGTATGTATTGAGAACGAGAAGCAAAAATTAATTTGCCAAAGAGACGGGAAAATGTCGTCGACAAAGTGTGTTAAGAGATTATCATTTGAGAGGAATCAAGTGAAATTTTTCTCCTAAATGTGCTATTGTTTTGACTTGTTATTACTACCGCTTCCAAAGGTTATCTCATTCATTCAATCGTTTTGTTTTGAATAATAAATAGATTAGATAGATTTTAGTTTTTGCTTACATTACATTTTGAAAAAATTTTATAATCTATATCGATAATACTCCAAGAAATCAAAAAATCACTCAATTACAACTGAAAAATTATCGATTTTTGAATTCTTACAATATAATAGAATGTCGATAATTCAAACTAATTGGAAGACAAATCCGTTCAGATAAGCGATTTTTCAAATAATCGGTCAAATTTGTGATCATGTCATAAATCAACTAAACAGTTAAATTAAATAGTTTCCAAATACAGATGTTTATTATGTAAAAGAATACATGTACATGAATAAATAGATGTTATAAAATTTTCATTATCTCTTCATCTGATATGTAATTTAAGAGCTTTCTCTTGAATGCAAGATTCATTTGTACTAACTTGATTCAATTATCATTATTTGCTATTTTCAAGCTTCTATACAGATGAAAATTTTTCTTAGTATCTAAGATATTTTGAAATTCTAATAATATTGATTCACTATTTTTAATATAGCTAATTGCATATTGTCTAACATAATATTCTATGATTAAATTATATATATTTCTTAAAAATATTGAATAATATTTAATAACTTTTAATTTTGGTATTACTCTTTTTCTTTTAATAGTATTTTCATGGTATAAATGAAAGGAAGTTCGCTTAAATAAGACAAATAGAGCATTTGAGGCAAAAATACGTATTCCAAAATATAAACATTGTTCGACATTGTTTAAATGTGTACATAATGAGACTGCATTCGTATAATCAAAATTCAAATGATTGACGAATTCCAGATAATCAGCATTCTATTCTACTATATTAACTAATAAAAAACTATACAATATTTTGTTTGAGCTTATTTTATAATGTGAAGATTCGTAGTTGATTCTTTTCTACGATTTTTGTACATTATGAGTAATGTATTTGAACATATTTTCTCTTTTCGAAAATTTTATAAATTCAAATGTCTTTACAGATATTGCAAATTTTTTTCATAACAAAACTTACTATGAATTTAAGGATTGATTTTTTTCTTTACAACAATCTCGCAAAACTTGATACACGACATTTTTTATCATTTTTTTTTTTCAAGTTTCAAGTTGCATAGTCGAATTTATACTTTAAGTGTATATCTTTAGTGTGTATTTAGTTTATTTAATGAACGTTTAATATATGTTTACATATTTAAGATATAACCTGTTTCTGAACATGCATACACATACAATATATATAAATTACCTCATTAAACGTACTGGTATTAGACATACACATATTTAACACCCACCAAAACATATACATGCTCTAAAGCCTCACATTAAACAAAGCTGTATACATACTAAATACTCATACTAAGTACATACTGTGCTTTTCATTAAAAGTACAATAAAATCGCGAAAAATTATTACAGATCAACTTTTTAGAGATTATTGTAAAACTTCTCTTTGTAAAAATATATTTTATATTGAAAGGAATATAAAAAAAAATTTTCTTTAACTCTGTAGAATTTAAATTTACAAAATTTTAGTAACCGCAGTTTTTCAATCTGCTTTATAACAAAAAAGAGTCTTTGAAAAACTTATTTCAAGTATGTGAAAATAAAGACAGAATGTTGTATGATCTTTTAGATTTGAAGTTGCAGGACTTCAAAAATTTTCCAGCAATTTTCCGATTATAATTTCCTTTAACTTCTTAAAATAGTGTATGTTAAAATCGCGAACTCTCAGCAATAATATATATTTTGATACTTCTATACTCTACTTCTATATATATTTCGATACTTCTATATATAACTATTTACTAAGTACTTCTTCTTATTTTCTTTTAATAGCTCGAAAGAAATTACGTTCTGTAATATGTGTACGATTATAAATCACCAGCTATATTAGATTGTCATTTGAATTCAAAATTAAGTATTCAGAATACTATTTTTATCGAAACTTGCATTCATGTCTCGATAATTCAAAAAATTTTCGTTGAATTTCATTAATTGATTTATTATGAATTTTTTGAAATTGGCTCCTTATTCTATAAAACAATTTCACACTCAAAAATAAAAAAAAGAAAAAAAAATAAGCAGTCCGAAATATTTAATTTTGAATGAAAAATCGTCGATATACTGAATACCTATATATTTCAATATCCTTCAACTATCGATTTGAATATAAATATATCACGTTTGCCCAAAAAGCCTGCTTTGTTTGTATATTTTTGCCAACTAGGTAAATGATATCTTTCCGTGAACTGACCAATTTGTAGATATTTTCTTTGTAAAATTTCAAAAAAAATTCTTAGCTTGCTCGAAAAATAATTTCAACGATGAATATAATTACATATTACGCGTAAAGCGTCATACTATTTCAAATATCTGTTTGGCTATGCTGATTATTATCAAAAAATCAAACTTTTCATTTATTATGTCCAAAAGAAAAATGATAGAAATTATTTTCTGATGGAAATTATTTTCGGATAAAGAATTTTTAATAGAAAATATATGTTTTAATAAAAATATTATTCGCATAACTTGGCAAAAATTGTTCCGTTTGAATAATTAAAATTAAAAGATAGATCTGTTAAAAAAAAGAACTATTACATAACTAAAGTTATAAACTTTAAAGCAATAGCTTAACGAATTGATCATGACTGATCATTTTACATTTCTACATTAAAATGCATTGTTTTGCACGATTATTAGCTTTAATTCTTAAAATTGATAGTTTGAAAGAAATAAAATAAAACTATCTTCGAAAGTGCGAAGAACTTTTGTTTCGTCAAAAATTTCATTTTCAAAAAAATCAATCGATTAAATAAATTAAATGTGTCGTCGTGTGGAAAGGCAGAAAAACAAGCAGTTTCGATTACGGTCAAACATTACATACAAGCACGCGTGAGCACACATAATGTTAGTACCAAATCTTAATTAATTACAATCTCACTGCCAATGATGCTGATTATGTAAAAAAATGAAAGGCTGCTTCGGTTTTCAATCTGATACATATTAATTTTTGTTATTCAATTTATGTTAGACCTGATTATTAAGTATAAATTCCACATTAATTTACTAACATGCATAGTTGTCAATATTTAACAAGCATTGTTACATGTGGTACCTTTTTAACAATTATTCATCTAAGAATATCTCTATGTTATTAAATTCATTTTCCAATTGGTGTTATTCAACACTGCCCGAATTTTCGTTGTATTAATATCCACACTGAATTTTGTACAGTTAAGTATTTGTAAGAATGTTTTAGTAATGTTACATTAGATATTTGTATTATGATAAATATATTATTATCTTGTTAAATTTTATATTTAATAAATAAATGGAGAGAACCATGCGATGGTTTAATAAATCATAAACATTTATTTAACAAATTATTCACACAGGTTTTTAATTCGATAATTTAAACGAAACATACAATTCAAATCAAATATTTTCTAAAACGAAATAACGTATACGAATAAAAGAAAATAAAAAATAAAACAAGAAATACATTTATGAAAAATTATAAATATCATTACTATTATTGAATTTGTGAAAAAATGAAATACAATTTTAAAATGTGATATTTTAATCCTTCTCAAAAGTTATTTAATCAAATTATAAATCTTAATACTTGCTCCTCTGTTGAAAGTTTAAACACAAAGTTTATACATATTAGCTACTATTTGTAAATTACAATTTGTCTGCAAATTCTATGTGTCGTCTATATAACTAAATATTTTTATCTAACGTAGAAAAATATTATTGTTGTATTTTTGTATTTTTTGATAAAGCGCTGCAATTATGCAAATATATGCAATAATTTTTTTAAGTTATTTAAATCCTCTTAGGCATAATTTTCTGTGAAAATAAAACTGAAAGAACAAACTTGTAAAAAAATATGCACAACGAAATTTAAAGATTGTAATATAAAATAACAATTTGGTAATAAAAACAAAGCGGATAATCTCATTGATTTTGATAATTTTTGGAAATTAAATATATTGTTGAAAACATTCTGAATCATTTTTTCCCATATAATTTTTTTTCTTTCATATGGGCTATGTTGTCGCTTTGTGATGTTTAAGTTAGGTTCATTTTTACATACGTTGCATGCTCGTGCCACGATAAGTTTATATCCTTTACATT
Organism: Frieseomelitta varia; assembly: GCF_011392965.1. Lineage (NCBI taxonomy): Eukaryota > Metazoa > Arthropoda > Insecta > Hymenoptera > Apidae > Frieseomelitta > Frieseomelitta varia. Next base: position 41,209 of record NW_025110327.1, on the reverse strand, counting down.
TCAATTTTTTAAATACTTCTGCACCATGGTGGTGGAATTTTCAACAATTTGCTTCAATACCGGCATAATAATCTAGAGTTGTTCACATCGTACTTGTGAATAGTGAATATGTTTTAATAAAATAAAATAAAATAAAATAAAATTGTACAACTAGATATTTAAATATATAATGCATATAAAACATATTCAATAATTACGGCAAGTTATTTTTCTCTGCTTTTCTTTTTTGTTTCATTGTAACATAAACGGTCGCCTCGCGTCCGCAATTTAATCTAGTCTAACCAAATTCAATTCAATAAAAAATCTGAGTTCTAGCATAAAACTTTTTGTTTCATCTTTCCATAAATTAGTTTTAATTGGGTTAAGTTGCGGTTGCTTACGTCACGAAAAATCCTATCTCTTAATTTTGTAATATACACATGATACCACGCATGTATATAATAATATTAGAACCGTGTGTGTACTACGAAATAGTTCCAGTCAAAAACAGAAGAACGAAAAGTCTACGAAAACGTTTTCTAAACTAGTTCCATGTGAATCAGCCGACTCTTTCAATTGAATAATTGCATATTAACTGTTATAACGCATGGTGTATGGGCCACTAAGTGATCTAGTATTACATCTCCAGACCTCAGACTCAGGTTTTAATCAACACTGTGAAAAATAATTATTTCATTTATTTTATTTATTTGCATCATTGTTGCCAACGACACTGTTTCTTTTTTAATTACACCAACTAATCGCATAATAGCTAAATAATTTCTTACAAACGATAAAAATGATCTATAGTAGACATTTTGTTTGTTTATCATTTAATTCTCTGCAAACATTCATACATTGTTTCATTTTAATCGCCAATAATTTCTTTTGAATAAAAGATTTATTATATATAAGATAAGATTTAGTATTTAAAATAGAGATTTTAAATAAAAGATTAATTTAATAATCAAAGAGGTAACCGAAAACATACCAGTTATCGAATATTGATAAAGAATGATTGAAATTGTTTACTTTAAATAAAAAAAATATGTATGCGACTTTATGAATGATATATCTCTGTTTATTTAAGATGTTTCGATGAAGTATAAATATAATGGTTATGAAATGTATGATTTTGTAATGTAATGGTTTCGATTTGCTTCCGTATTTGCCACTTTTTTCTTTATCATATCATTAATGTGAACTCTGTTATTTTTCTAATGACTCAAACTTCTATGAAGAGTGCATTTGTTAGTGTTTAAAGAATCACTATCTTATATGCGCTGAACGCATATAAAGTATACATTTAAGCACGTAAATCATTTCAGTATTTCTTTTTTATTTTGTTGTTCTGTCCCTGTTTGTCACAATTATACGGACATTATTTGTTTTTAATATTTCGGTTTTTTACTAACGACAACGATAACTATTTATTTTCAAGCACAATGATTCGATAGATTTGCTAAATCAACGTTAAGCAAAATTACAAAATGCTAATAAAAAGTGTGCGTGATATTTTTGACACGAAAAAATTAAAATTAAAGAATTAGGTGAAACTTTGTTTGAAATAACTAACAACGCAAAACTTCGCCTTCGAGAAAACTTTTCAAACGTTAATGGACGAACTTAAATAGTTTCATCACAGAATATAGACATATTTCTATCAAAGTTTGTTACACATTTCATAGAGTAATATCCAAAACTTCCTTTAACGAATCTACTTTATATCGTTATATTTTTAGTTAACCTTATAATCTGTTACAGATGTAAAAGAAAATTTTTATTTTTTTCAATTTTTCATCAAAAAAATTATTTAATTGATTTTAGAATATATGTTAATTAAAAGTTTCCTATATAAGAACTTACAAACTTTCTAGCACCTATTCTACAAAATGTAAATATGGATGTATCTATATAGTTTATATTTTTACAATTTTTTATCACGTAGCTGTCCTTAACTATATGAGTTATTTTAACTTTCGAAGAACTTGTAAATTATAATTTTGAAACTATATAAATATTAATACAGTTACAGAATAAATAAAATATAATTTCATGAGTTTATTTATAACAAGTTAGAAAATAAATTAAGAACCATAATTAATAGGAACATAAATAATCAATTATTACTTTAACCAACCGAAACGTTCTGTCTAGCTATGATATTTTACATTTGATTCTCTTAATAAATCATTCTCTAATTAAATCATATTTAAAAATTTAATAAGATTGAATGGTAAATTGATCGTTTCACTTGTCATTTCGAGTAAGTTTCTAACGTCATAGTGGGATCTAAATCAGAAATAATAAATGAACATTAAGAGGATAAAATGGATCACATATTTGAGATTTCGGCAGAATCGGCAATGAGACTGAGTTCCGGCATGACCGGGCTACTTTTATCAGGAAATGCACAATTTAACAATTGTGTCCAATTATTTTTCCAGAGGTTTGATTGACCATCCGAGGTCGGACCTCGGGTCGCGGCAACCCTTTGCTGGCTTCTGTGCTCGATCCGTATAATGACCGATTCTCGAACTCTTATTTCTAGCTTTGATAATTCAAACGTGTCTTATACATATGCAATAACGACAAGATACGATATAATATGATATGGTATGATGTGATATAATATAATACGATACGATATAATATAATATGATAATGCAATACGTATCTATGCATGTTCAGTCTAATGTAATCCCTGATAGTCGAAGCATCCTAAAAAAATGTGGCGCAATTTACTCCATAATGGAAACAGAAGTTGCAAAGGCATCAAGCACAACGAATTTAGAAAATTGTGAGTATCTTATAATATTCATAGTATAATTCCATCCAATAGTGACCTTCATAGAAAGTAAATACAATTTACTAATCAATTTATCAATAACTTTACATAACAAATTATTTTCATAACACAACATAATATATTATTTCATAACAAATATCAAGATAAATTTATTATTCTTAAGGAATTTATCACCCTTTGCCATCTAAAGATAAGTACAATTTATAAATCTTTTTCGTAAATAATTGAATAGTAAAAACATAAATTGTGATTTTTATTACATGCTTCATGTTCCAAACTTTTTAAGTAAAAATATTATAAATAGTGAAATTATTACTAATAATTACTAACTACTATTTTGAAAAATTTCAAAATTTCATTTTCCAGAACCGACTGCTAGCTGTAATTATTGCAAAAGACCATCTAAAATACAAAAATTCTTATTGATTTCCAAATAGAAATGTATTATTTAAAAATTTAACGATTTTTAGAAATTTCAATTATTATAGAAACGGCAATTGTTTGAAACGAAAAATGTTTCACCATCGAAAACTGACCTTAATTTCAAAAAAAATTAAATAATTAATATAAAATAATTGAGAAAAAATTGTATTCTGTATTTTCAATAATACATTTCAATTTATAAATCAATAGAAATTTTTTATTTTAGATATACCCGAACAGTTGATATTTTAGAGATTTTGATATGAGTGTGATATTTTACAGTATTTTTGATTTAAAAAAAGATTGAAGTATAAAGTTGAAAGTCACATTTATATATACAAAAGAAATTAGAATTTTATATCTAGTAATTATTTATAAAAAGAATTCGGAAACTTCGTCTATCTTTAGATGGTCCAATGTGAACCTCTTAAAGTTACTATGTACTATGATATCTATTTGATAAGATAATATTGACAAATAGATATCAAGTTTGAATAGCTGATGATTAGAAAAAGAAAATATGAAAGATCGATATGATATATATATATATATATATATATATATAAAAGTTTTTAATACGACATTTTAGATTATGATGAGATATATGTTAAGTATTTTCAGTTTGAAAGGAGACAGGAAAATAAATGTGTGTGTGTGTGTGTGTGCGTGTCTCTTTTCAAACTGAAAATATTTAACATATATCTTATCATAATCTAAAATGTCGTATTAAAAACTTATATTAATAATTTCATTCAAAATATATACAAAATTTATAAATTTATATAAAACTAGAAATAGATACTTATTTTCTTACAAAATTTTTTGTTGAATATATAAATGAACTATCTATAAATAAACTTCCAAAAATTATATTGATTTCGAAGTTACCTACGCAATCGTAGACAATAAATTATAGTTGTTTTATTTTCTGCAAAAATGTAAGTTCAATAAAAAAGAGGATATCCATCTTTCGTTTAATTGATTCATATCATACAAGATAGTTATTACGTGTATACTTTCTTTACTCTTTAGATCAATGAATCTGCCTCCATTAAATATCCAGTTTGTTAGGTAGTATATAGAGAAGAACTGAAGAACTAAAGATAAACTTCTGGCAAATATTAAACCGTAGTATTTGATAAATAATGATTAATCGACAAATGATTGTAAAAATTAAGTTCGACTATGGAAACGCGATAACCAATGAATCAAGTGAACAACAGTATAGCGTGATAATATGGAACTGTCTCAGCAGGAAATGAAACAAGCGTACATTTGTAGTTCTCGTAGTTAAAGCATTCTATATGATACTTTGAAAACATTTGCAATATGACATAGACTTTCAGAGATTTTTTACAAGATTTCGAAGTAGTATCGTATTGTTTACTTGCCTTCTTCGCTTCCTCTATACCTTCTCGCAGTATCTCATTATTTAACAATTGTTAATAAGTTGTCAATTTACTTATTTTAGCAATCTTACGATCAAGATGAAAAACCTAGTTAATCCAGAAATTTATAAATTTTTCATTTAAAATATTAATTGCTGATAGGTGTAAATATACTTATATATACATTTGTAATATATTCGATCGTCGTGAATCGGCGAATGGCGCAGCCAATTTGATTAATACTAGAAATATAAAGAAAAATGGATTTAATTTAGGATGTTATATGAATTCATAGAATAGATTAATGAGAACTACTAATGGTAACTATAGTAAAGCTATAGATATTTATATCAAAAATTTTTACTTACGTTTCATGATATTTAAATCAAAAATATATGATATTTGGCAACATTCTGCGAGACAAGTGTGTAGCCAACTTAAGATGCAATTACAATTGACCTATGGCCCCACTCTTTAACCTCCTCCTGGACAGTCGTATTTACATGTTCTGTTCATAGAGTAGAGTCGTCTTTCGTTCACTTCGCAACAATCATCCGTCGAGGATGGACCGAAACGATACGATGTTCCTCTTCGCCTTCTTCCTCCTGGTCTTGTCCACGGTCTACGCGGAACTCGTACCGTGGCGACAGTGTCATTCTGATAGTAAGTATGGATCATACAATTCCACATATACATAATTGCACTATCATACGATTCGATGAATATAAAATAAATTTCAGTTCTTTATAAATGCCATACAAAATTTTTTATTTTCATACGAAATGGTAAAATTTTTGAAATTTCGATTTATTCGAAATTCTTTTTAAAATGATAAGTTGTGCAATAATAATAAGTTTAATTACATAATAATAAAATAAGTAAAATTTTACAAATAAATTGTACTATTATATAATAGTTCTATTTTTTAGTTCTATAGAAATTGGAAAACAATCTGTGTAACACAAGTAAATAATTTACAAGTTGTTATTTGTTACTTCTCTAATATTATGAAATGGAGTCTGAAGGCTATATTAAAAAATAATATAAGGATGATATTAATCCATTTTTGTTGATTTTTATACGATATGTAAAGAAAGTATTTTAATAGCTGAAAAAAAGAACTTGTTAGATCAGAATATATCTATGTTTTTTTTTAATATTATTTAAAACTAGATAATAAATCCATCAAATTTTACAAAAAACTAACGATACAATTAATAATCAATATCTATAAAAAATTCAAAAAAATTATAGAAACGCTCAAAATAAAAAACACGACAATGGGGAAATTTAAGAAATATAGAATGGTTGATATCTATTGAATTTTTAAATCATAAAAATTTTTAAAAATAAGAAAGGAAAATATAATATGTTTGTTTTAAAGCCTTTAATTTTTTAAGTGCAGTATATTTATTTTAAATAATAATTGCTAATAATCATTTATTATTATTGCAGTTTATATATTATACATTATTCACAATACATTAATATCTTTAAATCCGTCTATAAACTCCAAGTCAATCCAAGATCATATAACCACAACTTTGTAATATTTTCATATTGAGAGTATTATATTTTTATTTTTCTCATTGTATTTCATGTGATTAGATAGAGAAAAGCTGATAGACTGGTTTTTAAAATTTCAATAAAAAATTTGCTCCACTAAAAGAAATTACATTATTTTTAAAAATATTATATTTTTAATTAAATAAATATTTATAAATGATAGGGATTTCTACATACTACGTTTCTTCTTACATTGGAAGATTTACAAACAATATAGTAAGAAAAATTTACAAAATTAATGGTATATTATCAGGTCATGCCATTTAATATTTATGAACAATGCTATTATAAGAAGTGATATCTATTGTAATATTATAGATATAATAAGATATGAATATGCATATACATATGTACATGTATACGAATATACAGTCGTTTATGAAAGTATCCGAACATCACATTTTTGACGTTCGAAAATTATAGAATTATCGAAAAATTATCGATATTTAATATTATTTCGTAAAATGAAATCGTAAGAACGATTAAGCTGAGCTTATTTTAAAGCTTGAGATTTCTATTTTCAAAATGTATCATTCGTGTTATTCTAAGATATCTTTACACTGTAACAGATGGAAAAATGAAGACACTTTTTTCTGGAAAATGTTAGAAATTACCATAATATGTAAAAGTAATGAAACATTTTTTTCAACACTAAATTATGGATTTAAAGATAGTTTTCAAAGCTTGCAATACAGTTTTTTTCGCCATTTTATTAAATTTTGAATATTAATCCTAGAGGACGAGAATTTAAGAATTTAAGAAATACATATGTATCTACGAATGTATTAAATTTCTTGACTATATCACGAAGACATATAATACGAAGAGATAATGAGATGAATGAGAAGCAAAAGTTATTTATAAATGTAGTAGAGGCATCAATCACTCACCAGTTTAAACATACACTCATGATTTTTCATATTCTACTAAACCTTTTTGCTTGATATTTGATAAAAGTTAACGTTATTTTTTTTCAGCTGATATTCAGACAAATTGTACTATTCATGAAGTATATATAGATCCCTGTAAAGAAATTGGGGAAGGAAAACCATGTAAAATAAAAAGAGGAGTTATTGGGAATATGACATTTCATTATACACCTGGTAAATATTTACTACTTTATGTATCGTTATTTGTCATAACAAATGAAAATAATAATATATATTTGATGGAAGAGATATAATATAATTTTAACAATTTTCTAATTTTTATAATGGAATATGGAATGTATTGCAAATTTTTACCTTTGCAGAATTTAATATTACAAAGCAACAAATTTTGAGAGTTCATTTTCAAATAGCCTAGACTGACACGAGAACGAACGAAACAATTTTTTTACAGATTTAATAGTAATATTATATGAAAACTTTATTTAGAATATCTTAAAAAAATAAAATGTTTTACCTTTTATTTTTCAGCCTTCTCGTCAGAAAAAGTACAAGGTAGAATTTTTTGGGCAAGTCAAGTAATGGATATTCCATTCTTGGGAATGAGTCCTGATGCCTGTGTATCAACTTTCTGTCCAATCGAAGCAGGGCAAAGAAATACGTATCACGTAGAAATACCAATTTTAAAGAAATATCCTGTTGTAAGTACTTAGATATATATATGTATGAACTTCCTTTAGTTCATTTATTTCTAACTTAATGTAATTAAATTTTTTTGCAAATATATTTCTTAACTAGATACACTTAGGAAATTATCAAATTCTATCTTCCTATAATTTATTATAATAACTTCATACTAATATTTTTTTTATTTTCAAAATTATTTCGAACTCTTGTCATAGAAAAATTTTTATGTATATATGTGTCATACATATGTGTGTCATGTAAAATATTCTGAAATTTCATTAACGTAACGGAAGACTATTATGATTATTATGATTATATTAATCAAATTTGACACCAATCTAAAGCATTATAATGGGCTGTGATTGTTTAAATACTTTTGTAATTTCTACGAAATGGTTACATCTATACATGTATCAAATATCTTACAATTTCTATATACAAATACATATAAAACTGGATTTATAAAATTTGATTTCTGTTTCCTTCGAAATAGTTTTCTCCAAACAATTTCCAAAAGCTTTAACTTCATTTTTGAGAAGAAGTTGTATAAGATCAAAGATTCAATAAAAAAAAAAGAATCGTCTTTCACTTGATTGATTCTGATTAAATGTCAAGAGATAGAAAAATTTCAAAACCATTGTCAAATTGCAAGATGTTCATACTTCAATTATTTTTAGCATACATTAAGATGGTAGTTGGCAAGATTATAGACTAGTAATTCGTAAAACCACTAAACTTGTTTGATGCTGGTACTAAGATAAAGTCTTTTTGATGAGATCTCGTATTTTTACATTTGTTTCAAACTTGACAATATAATCATATTAGACGGTTTATTAATTACAATGTTAATAATTATTTAGATTACGGATATCTCATCAATTTTGATGATTTTTTAATATATTGTAGATCTTAATATTTTGAACAATTTTTCTTAGCGACTCTCAAGATACCAACAATTATTGTTACTGACTCTCTTCTAATATAATAAATTTGCTGCTTGACATCTGTCAGATACTGACTTCCTTTGTATCATATTTTATGAATTTAAATTACATTATAGTTTTAAAGGAAAATCCTGGATTCGAAGATTCTAGATTTGACGGATAATATTGTCGACCAACATAATGAACTAATATTAATACTCCTCTTTCAAAAAAGCTACATAGTGGTTTCTCGGTTAAAATTCAATCAATATTTTGTCAGCAACATTATCGGTTAAGTCTGGTTTCTTACAGTTTCACATATATAGTTGTATGTGAGCTTTTGTATTGTTTTTTATGAATATTTCGGAAACTAAGAAAGTCCATTCAAAATATTGAGTTTTACAATATATTTAAAAATCAACGAAATCAATGAGTTATTTATAATCTAAATAATAATTATTCAAAATATTTGGACACTTATAGGAACTTTTTATGAATATATCTTATACATAAAAGTTCCTATATGTGTTCGAATACTTTCGTGAACAACTGTATGTAAATATAATTAGTATGTAAACATTTATATTAACGGTTAAGAAATGGTTATGATATTCTTTGCCTATGTATATTATTACTATTACATTACATTATTAATGTAAAATATATTATTACTGTACGTTAATTGGAATCTATTTTTACTTCAGCGAACGTACGATCTTAAATGGAAAATCTGGAACGAGGACGAGCAAGAATGTTGTTTTATGTTTCAAATTAAGATAACAAAATGACATGTTAATTACATATGATTCATCATTTCATCATGCTCAATTAAAATTTACGATTCGCTAATTTAATAAAATAAACGAACACTTATTAATAAGAATTCCCTTATTCTTTTCCGTTTAATAATCTACATATGTATATATGTATAATATATATATATATATATATGTTTATATAAGTTTATACATATTCATCTATCAAGTTTTTTTTATTTTTTTACAATGTAAGATGCTATTATATAATCTTTTGAGCTTTTCAATATCTAAATTATTTTAATATTAGTTTAGAGAAGAGATATAATTTCGAAAATAATCGAAAATTTAATAGATTGAAGGTTCGAATTTCAATAAGACTTTCAAACATTGTTTGGAAAAACCACTATTAATTGGTCACTTTAATTTTTTTATTTAGTTTTTTTCTTCTTTAATGAATAATTATATTCTACTTTATTGGTACATACATATATTTAAGAAACAAGATTATAGAAAAGTTTTAATTTATGAAAGAATGTGTTGAACAAATAAATAAATATGATATTTATTAAGTGTAAATATGCTATATTTTCTTATAATTATGTATGTTAAATTGCCTTATTCACTTCTAGTACACATCAGGTTAAATACTATTCAATTAAGCAATATAATTTTATATTGCAATATGATTAAAAAGTCAGTTTTTAATGCTAAAGTTATATTATGATAATATTAATTTATAATAGTGAAGTAAAATATAATATATTATAAATAATATAAAAATATATAACCATATAATATGCAAAATCTTTTGTATATAATATGTAAAAAAACATGTGACTTTTGGGTCATTTTCATTGCTGATTTCTTTTATACAATTGTTATGTTTTATATATCTGTTAATATTAGTAAAAAAAAATATTGGAGAAAAAAAAAAGAGTATCGCTGCGGATAGGATTCGAACCTATGCGGGAAAAACCCATTGGATTTCGAGTCCAACTCCTTAACCACTCGGACACCGCAGCTTATGTAAGTCTTTTATTTTTAAAGTCTATTTTATTGTACAACTATAATATTGATAAATACAAGTATAATTTTGAAGATATGTACCAAATAGTAGTCAAGAATATATATAAATAAAATTTCATGAATTAATAAATATTTATTCAAATTTGAAGGATCTTACAGTTTTTAAAAAATATTTATACAATTCTAGAAGAATCAATCTTATAAAAAAAATATCGCTTTTGTAATTTTCATACAATGTTGTAAAATAAGATCAATCTAATATACAATGCTTTCTTGCATGTCATACCTATAATTCAAGCACAGACAAAGTATGTATAGAATGGACGTAAAACAAATAGAATTGTTGATAATTGAAGAAATGGCAGTCAGTTATGCTTATAGGTATTTTTTTGTCGTATATTTATGGAATTTCATTCTGTATCATACTATTTTGTATCACATTTTGTCATATTGATTTGGGTAGGTATTAATTTGCAGTGCTATTGATTATAAAAATCAAGTATCTAAATAAAAATACAATCATAATTTCTTCTTAAATAAATACTTATAGTTTTGATAGGTTCAGTTGATATATGTTTTTAATTTCAAAATATCTTGTAAATCATAAAGTATTGGACCTCAAAATCATGTTTGTATAGATTTTTTTTTTTTATCCGGAGTTCAAAGTCGCATCAATCACTGAGTGCATTATTAGCGATTCAAGGTCATGTTTATAATTGGTTGTGCAATTGGGTTTATTTTAAGTAATGTAGTAGATTCTGGATTGTTTCTTCAGGATGTTTTCTAAAGGGGCTTTTATGTTATGTTGTTGTTTTTCTGTAGAATATTTTCTGCAATGGAAGATGTTCCACTGTCAGGTTGGTGGTTCACAGGTTGGTCGTTCTTCTCTGTTGAGGAGATATCGGTGAGTAAGCTTCGTGTGTCCCAGTATAATCCTTGAGACCACGACCTGGTCATGTTTTGGGAGGATGTGAGATATGCTTTTTTTAAAAAAGTTTTCTTTTATTGTAACTAATCGTGGGGGGGGGATGAATTTTTCCATTTGTTGTTCCATTCATCTTCAATCCTTTGTTTCAAGATATGAGTTAGAGTTTCTGGTGGTAGGTTGTTGTGAAGTTAGTTAGAGGATAGGGAGTTGGCTGGCTCTTTGGCCGCTTTGTCGGCTGTTTCATTTCCGACAATACCAACGTGGGAGGGAACCCAGATTATTGTTACCGAATTATTTCTTAGGGTAGCTTCTGTGTAGGATTTGACAGTCTTGGATGACTGCGTCGTTGGTCTAGCGGCTTTGAATTGTTGTACTGGCGTTTATGGAATCGCAAAAAATGGCGAAGTTCTTGTTTCGATGGGACATAGTGATTTCCATGGCATGTTTTAATGCGTTGAGTTCGTAAAAAAGGGTTGATGCTTCTTGGTGCAGTTTAATTTTTTGAATCACTTGATCATTAATGACTGCATATCCATAGCCGGAAGGAGTTTCGGAATCGTCAGTGTATAACTGGGTATGAGTTAGTAGTTTGTTTTGTAGGAATAGGGACTTTAGTATGATATGATTGGTCTTCTTATAGCTATGCTCTAGTAGCGAAGTATTGTCCTCGATTTTTGGAATGTTCCAAGGAGGGATGCTATGGATTGATCTTTTTGTAGTGGTCTGGATTTCTATATTAAGTTCTTTCAAATAATTATCTGTTCTGTCGTAGAAAGAAAAGGGGATTTTTCTTTTCTTCGATTACGTAGGTAAAGTGTAATTCTGTTTGAAGATGTTTTGGTATACAAGGTTGTTTTAGAAAGCAGGCCGCTTTGATTGCAAATTTAACACTTAAATACTTTCTTCTGGTCTGTAACGGTGGTTTGGATATTTCGCTGAGGATACCATTTATTGGGCTGGTGCGAAAAGCACCTACGGTTATTCTAAGGTGTTGTGAATTGTGTTTAGTTTTTTGAGTATCCTAGGGCTAGCGGAGTTATAGACAATTGATCCGTAGTCTAGTTTTGATCTTATTATTGTTTTATATGACAGTAGCAGTGTATTTAAATCTGCCCCCAGTTGTTTGCAGCGATTGTTAAGTATATTGAGTTTCTAGTTGCAATCTGTTTTCAGTTTGTCGTTGTGTGGTTTCCATGTCAGTTGGCGATTGAAGGTTAGTCCAAGTAATTTAATAGAGAATGTTTCCTTTAGTATCACGTTATTAAATGTTAGTTTAATATTTGGGCGTTGTCGATTTCTGCTAAAGGTAATTGTTTCCGATTTAGTGCCAGAGAATTTAAAGCCAGAGATGAGTGACCATTTTTGTAGTTTATCAAGAATTTCTTAAAGTAATGTCTGTATGATATGGGGATTTGTTCTACAGATAACGGTCAAATCATCGGTATATAAGAATCCTCTGACCGGGTTACGGTATTCAGAATATCGTTTATAGTTATCAGGAACAGGAATACGCTGAGGACAGAGTCTTGTGGAACGCTATTTTCCAGGGTTTTTGAGGTCGAGAGAGTGTTGTTGACTCGAACTTGAATTGATCTTGTGGTCAGGAAATTACTAATAAAATTTGGGATTTTAGGATTTTAGGATTTAGGAAGCTTAGGATATTATGGCTTTTAAGGCCATGTTTTTTTAGAGGATGTTGATGATTCGGTTTCTCCATGTCATTTTGTAGGCATTTTCGATATCTAGACATACCGCAATTGCGTACTGTTTGTTGGTAAAGGTGCGTACGTGTGACTCTAAATTAATTAGCTAGGTTAATTAACTTCCATGATTCTAATCAGTGACTGAGTGCGTTTGGGTTTTTTTCTCAGGTTGGTTGGTGTTCATCAGGTTTAAGTCCTTGGTGTTTGAACTTGCGGTTGTCAGGTTAAATTCTTTTTCTACCTGGCCCTTCGAGGAGATTGATAATAGCTTTTTGTTGGGAATGGAAGTTTGAGGAGTATTTGACTCGCAGGAAGTGTCGTCGTTTTTATAGGAGTAGTCCATGGGTGTATCAATGGCGTTGGTGGTCGCGATTTCATTGATTTCTCTGTTTCTAGATTTAATAAGATTTCCGGTTGGACTACTTGTAGTTTCCTGGATATTGATAGTATGCCGTGACTGTTCTGGTATTTTTGGTGATTAGTCACTATTGGTTGGATTTGGTACAATTGATTTTGATGGGTTATTGCATTGTTTTGCTCTTCTTGCTTGCATAGGAAACGACTAACTTTGTTGGTTGATACAAAAATTCTGTATTGCGTGTCTTCATGAGTAATTAAGAATGTGTGTTTTTCATAAAATGAAAAAATATAGGTATGCAATTAAATAAATGTACTTTTTGTTAATAAATTATAATATAATTATTTTCTATTTCTATCAATCTAGATTATATCAAATAAAATCTAAATTTACTTGTACGGATTTTTAACTTATTTTTCTTTTAAAAATTTTCAAGTGCGTAAAATTTCCGTAAAAAAAAATTCTTCGTGCGACTAAAAATAGGAGTATGATTTGGGCCTCGAAGGAAGACAGGTCTCTCCCTATCCAAATCTAGTGTTCAAATTTGTTTACGCTACGATAATATTTATTGAATTGCTAGGAAACTTCAATACTCCTAGAATTTAATCTTAAAATTTCAGTATTCCTAAAATTTAATTAAAAAGAATTGAACATTTGACAAAGTAATAACAAATTTTAAGAATCACGAAAAGATGTAAATACATCACATGCTTTTTAAATCTCTATACTTTAAACTTGAATTCTTAAATTGGTGCTAACATGGTATAAAGGATCATGTAGTACAAATTATCTTTTGCAGATCATCTAAAGGCGGAAATTTCAGAATCAAGTTCTTTTTTAAGTGGTACCGTAGATGCATACATATATACATAATACAATGGAATAATTTGTTAAAATGTAAACAATGTAAAGAGTGTAGAGGATAGGTCCTAATACGCTTCCTTGCGGTATTTCTGCATTTATGTGTTGTACGCTAGAGTATGAACCTTTCATTTTAACATAAAATGTTCTCTAAAGGGTATGAATAATAATGATATTTAAGAAGGTATGTAGGAACGTAGGAAGGATTTGGGTAAGGTGAGGAAAGTGAAATAGGTTTCGTCTCAGGATTGTTGCCTAGACTCATCAGTGGGGCTGATGGCAGCGAATTCTTAGCCCAGACGCTTGTTATAATCGCTAGGTTGGACGGTCAGTCTCACTTATCGAGGAGTTGAGTCTAGGCTTCAAAAAGACAGCGCAGAGTTGGACAGCACGTTTCGCGACGCGAGTAGAGTTAATTACAGGAAAGGGAGAATAGTTAGAGAGTACAAATTGAAAAAAAGTGGTAATCATTAATAAAAATAAAGGAGTGACAGTGAAAATAAATCTCAAACCCTCAGGCAAGAACTCAACACCAAAGTGAAGACGATCGCGACAGAAGCCAGCAACCCTGTTCAGGGGAACTTGAACAGGCCAAGCATCCTAGCCCAAATTAAGGATATCACGACCAGGGACACTGTATGGACAGAAAAAAGGAAAGCGAGAGAGGACCAAGTTAGACTTGTAACTACCAGAAGAAGGGCCACGTCCTTCTCAGATTCCAGCCCAGCGACCAAAATAACTAGCGATCAAGGTATGAATATCATAAACCCTGACATACGCACGGAAAACAGATTCAGCATTTTTGCTGACTGTTTATTTAAGGAACCTCAAAATGAAATTGACATCACAAAATCCTCTGACCATCCATCCACCGCACCAATCGTACGAAAAACAAACCAAAAACCTCCCCCAATATACATTCACGGGAACATAAATCATATAAAATTATTAGATGCGCTAAAAAACAAATACGGTAACTCATACCAAGCTAAATACGCCTCGAACGAGCTAAAAATCATGTTTCTCAACACGAAAGATTTTTGTGAATTCAAAGAAATCTGTAGGAAGGACAACATTGAATTCCACACATACACCATAAGCAAGACAACGACAGTTGTACTCAAGGGACTAATACAACTTCCGACCACCAGAATAAAAGAAAGCATTGAGGCACAAGGACTTAAAGTAATAAGTTGTACAGAATTACCAACTCACACGAAATTCCCTATATACAAACTCACTTTTGCACCAGGGACATCGTTAGCGCAAATAAACCACGTTAGGTATATAGAAAATTTAAAGATATATTGGGAAAAATACGAAACAAACAGGCCTGTAATCCAGTGCTATAGGTGTCAG
>NW_025110327.1:0-23887 GCF_011392965.1 Frieseomelitta varia | reverse complement strand
GACATAAATATTCGGACATTTAAAGAACTATAATATTTAAACCTGAAAATTGTTAACATAAACAATAATTAATATTTTGTTGGATAGCCCTTAACTTCAATTGCATATCGCAGACGTCTAGGCATATTTCCAGTAATTTTCTTTAAGTAATTGACCGTTCTTCGATTAATCGTTGTTTTAACTCGTTTTTCGATTTATTGACGTATGACAATTAGTTATTTTTCACCGAGAAAAAGGAAAAACGTATCGAGAAATAGGTCATCTTTTAAAATTAAGTAAGTACCGTGGCTGATATTGTACGGAGATACGATGATGAGGACTGAATTGAATCAATTCCACGAAAACTTAACGACCGAGACAAACGCATTATTTTAAGAAAAATAAAAGTGAATCCTAGTTTAATGCTTCTAAGTTAATTTCAGAGGTATATTTATTAATGCGAAATACATTGGATAATATTGGGAGACAGCTGGATATGTTTCGCCAATCATTTATTCTGTAACATTTACTGGTTTCTGCCTCTGTACATATTACTGAATTACATCACTATGCTTACATTTATTTTAAGGGGGTATTCCGGTTTTTCGGCTTCAAAAAATCGATTTTTTTTTTTTTTACATTTTCTCAAAGTGCATGTTTCCGAGAATGTTAAATTTATGTAAAAGAATTTGTTTGAATTCGTAAAATTAGCGAAGTTATAGATGTTTAAAGGAGACGGTGTCCTGCTGGCAACGTGTGGCGCACAGCCGTACTGCAGCCACATGTATATCGTTCCCAAATTCACTCGAAATTTGTTGTCGAGGGCCATGTGTTTTAAAGTGAAGTTCCTGCTAGTATTATCCGTTCCTTACGAGTAACGATTTTATTCGAAGAAAAATTATTCGAACACATAGTTGGGCGTGTTCGAATAATTTTTCTTCGCACAGTAAAAATTTTATTCAAAATATTTACTGAAATAATATAAAGAAAAAGAGTCAGGAGTACATTTTTTTCAATTTTGGTTTATTTAATAAATTTGCTTTGCTTTTAACATTTAATAAAACGGAATCTACTTCAACCGAACAACATTTACAAACAAATGATAACGTAGAAATTCTTGTACTACAATTTTTTACAGATAATTGAACAGAAATGATTACATATCTCTGGACGCATATCCCATAATTAAAAATATATTTTTGAAATATAACACTCCTTCGCCATCTTCTGCTCCAGTACGTTTGTTTTCATTTGCAACGACAACAAACTCGCCTAAAGCAAACAGATTAACTAACAAAATGTTCGAACAAAAAATTGTACTAAAGGCAAATTTATTAAATAAACCAAAATTGCGAAGAAAGGACTCCTGATTTTTTTTCTTTACATTATTTCAGTAAATATTTTGAATAAAATGTTATTCGAAGAATTTATTTGGAATGTTATTCGAATACTCATCTCTGATCCTATCCCCTTCGAACTTTTTCCAACTCGAAATCATCGGGCTACCCGAGCCCGCCCGACTTTGTGCGAGCCCGAACCCGAAATTTTGCGTACCCGCACATCCTTAAAAAGTATGGATTAAGTTATTTTTGATATCATTTAAATGATTTTATTTAATACGATTTAAATTTTATTTAAAATTATTACCTTTAATTATCACTCATTATTTAAATAAAAATTTGCCCAAATGTTCGAATGCGAGTAGTTGAAACTTCGGGCCGAATCGGATAATTTTGGTTGAGCTCGGCCGGATTCGGAAACATACCAAAAATCTTCTAACTCGTCTATTTCGCTAGTTTAACCATTTCATCGAGTTGACAGACAGAACAATAACAGAAATGTGGCAACCATGTGAGATGCCTAAGTTGTGGCAACTATGCTTTCATCAGGAAAACCGAAACTTGCGTTGGTCCTTTTATAACTCTCTTTTCTTTTGTTATTGCGCAAAATAACAAAGGCAATTAGGTAAAACTAACTACTCCTTCAGCGATTTCAGTGATTTTTTAATGTATTGTTAAGATATTTTGAATAGTTTTTTCTTGTAACGCGTATGTAGGAGACATTGTTTGTTAGAGGAAAGAGTCGTTCAGGGTATCGATTTCTAAATGATATTTAGTGATCGTCAAAATTTGTGAACGAGTGATTAATCTACAAATTCACCAGAAATCAGAATGGTGAAAAATATGAATGAGGAATGTTTTAAACTCATAAAATGTTAATACTGACATATATGTCATTAAATCACTCATATTTCAAATCATTTTTATTAACAATTTATAACAATAAATGATTTCAGTCAGTGAGTGCGTTTTAACACATTAAAGACCGGATTTTTTTTTCAATTTACCCTAATGGCCGCGGCAGGCTGTTTTTTTTGCAGTTAACTATAAATGAGTTTATATCTCATCAACTTTTTATATTTATTTTACACTTTCAGTGTTTGAATATAAAACATTATTTCACATTATGAAACAATAATTTGCAATGCATGCATAGAATTACTATTTTTTATGAACTATAATCTTGATAAAATTATAAACTACATGCAAAAATAATCAACATAGTCCATAATAATGTGCAAAAGAAGTAATACAGTAGTAATAAAGAAGTAATACATCAAACACAAAAAATAGACTCTTATTCTTGTAGTGCCCATTTTGTGTTGGATCTGTTCCTTTGTTACAGATTTTACCATTGTTAGTATGCACTTAGCATTACATTAAGACAGTATGCAAAAATTATCCCTGAATCTTTTGGTCTGATTTATCAAGGAGACCTTATTATTTATAGTTCCAATTATTCAATTATTTCATATATTGTATTTAGCATAGAGCTTATATATAAAAAAAATTTCTAGTACTTTTTTAAAGTATGGTACTGTGTAAAACATTTTTCTCTATGAAGAGGAACCATACAAAATTTGCATATATATCTCGTTTCACTTCTTTTTCCTTGAGCAGCACAAACTCTACAGACTCTGGTAGGAAATTTCTTTTTTCCATTGCTTGAAATAAACACAGGTTCATGCTGCTTCATGTCACCTGACAACCTTCCACCACCAGGGAAAGGGCTAAATCTCTCTCTGGTTTCGGAGAGCCTTCATTATCATTGTCACTAATCCAACATTTTGCCACCAAAAGGAGAAACTGCTTATTACTTTATTTTTTTCTCTGGATCCAGGATATTATAGATTCAAAAACAATTGAAAAGTCTACAGTTTATGAGATAAAGGATGACTTTTTTTGTCCATTTCATCGTTTTCCTTAGAATAGGATAATATAAAAGGTACTGATCCGCACGTTTAACTCTTTTCATGTGAACATTGTATTGATTTATACACACAGATTTTACTATATACTCTCCAGTTTTTCTATTTTTCTTTCCTGTATCTGAGACAGAAATGTCATGAATTGTTGATATCATTGCTTGACATCTTGCTTGTCTTTCCATACGAGAAGAAAAACGTCACCTTTTCTACAGAATACTGTGTCACCTTTCTCCATTCTTGATGCTTTGGCTTTCAGACTTGGCGGTAAGCCTCTGTTTACCTTAATACTTGCACAGACTCTAGTTTTGTTTTTCAATAATAAGTCAGCAATAGGTACTGTTATAATAACTGTCCTGATAGATATGGTGCCACATACCAAGATAAGGACCAAGAACTGAAAGAAGTTTCTTCCAATTTCTTCTCTTCACCAGTGTAAATCTCTATGTTGCAGATATAGCCTGTGTCACTCTCGCACACCATCCTAACAAGTAAACCATACTTTGTAATCTTTGCAGGGTTGTACGTTTGAAACCTTAGGCATCCTCTCCATGGAATCATTCTCTCATCCAAAGATAACTGTTGCTTTGGTCTGTATATTGTCCTGAATTTATGGAGGAAATAATCTAGCACAGGTTGAATTTTGAAGAGTCTTTCAGAGCTATTGTCTATTGTTGTATTATCATTAAAGTGCCAGAATGTCCATATTTGCTCAAATCTATTGCGGCTCATAGTCTGTGAAAATATAGGGCTAATTATTAGAGGATCTGTTGACCAATAATCTTTGCAGCTATCTTTTCTTATTTGTCCCATTAGAAGAATTAGGCCAAGGAATTTTTTCATGTCTTTTTGTGTAACAGGAGACCACTTGAGTGCTTTAGACGATATTTTACGTTTCATAAGTACACAACTCCTTGCAAAACATTTCAAACAAGTCATCATCAAACATCAGGCTAGTCACAGAGGCTACAGAGTCACACTGAGATGGAAATGTAATGACCCCAGGATGACCTTCAAATATTTGTAAGCGTGGTGGAATATCAATTTCAGACCAATAATTGTCATTATTATGACAAAACGAATCATTTACTAGAACAGAATCATCTTCATTGCTAGTGTCGGAATCACTTGAAAGCACTGCCACCTTACGCTTCTTTACAGGTCTAATAATGTCATTGTCACTAGAATCGTCTTCACAATCATCAAAACATCCATTCATACAATCATTCGCATCTTTATTCTCACTAGGAACATCTGATAAATTATAGTCAAAAACTTCCGAAAGTATTTCAGTTTCGTTCGTTTCCTTCCGTTTTCTAAAAGAGGTCATTTTTAAAAGTACGAGGAACTTGAAGATGAAAATAGTAACTATTCGAATTACCAAAATGTAATCAAAACCAGTAAATAAGTAAAAAAAACATGAAGGCAATCGAATTTAATACATTGATTACTGATGTAAACACCTCGACACCGTGTAGAAAATACGAGTAAACTCATGATCCATCCGCAATATGTTAATAAATAACCTTGTACTGTAAAAAAGAAAATATGTATGGTATCATTTAAAAAAGTAAATTTGACTTCGAAATTTCGACCGATGAATTTTACAAAAAATAATTTACAACACATAATGTGCTTCTTTATTGCAAACAATATTTGTAGAAATATTTTATTGATAAGATCAACCTTTCATAAAATCGAGCTCACGGGATAAAAATAATTCATTCAGGTTGTGAACTTACAAATTTGTAAATTAAAAAACGTTATATCTAATTATATTGTTCGTAAAAATATCATATTTCAATCAATTTTTTCTAATACTTTTAAATAGATGTCAATAATCAAATATATTTTTTATCTAAATTTTTTATCCCAATTTTCATCAATCTCTGTTTTAAACCTATTTGAATCGTTATATTCCTTCTCCTTAATGAAGTACCACCACGTTCAATTCAATAAATAATTCTCGAAACAAATCTGGCAATATAGTCAATAGATTTTGATTTTCGCGGTACAAAACTTGCCTGAATCGGTACGATAGGATGTGACACGAAAATGGTAACGGGGTACAGGATGCCTCGAAATCGTAGCCGAAAAAGCATTGTATGCAATATCTATCCATATACCTGATCTGTGTCGTCTATGGCCTCGTCTATGGCAAAGTTTAAATCGATACAATAGATATAACGATCGATATAACGAAAATGATAAGGAAATTCTAAAGCTCCCAGATATAATATGCAACCCAAAAATTTATTAAATGTCACATCAATATGGTTTAGTTAATAGGTAGTCAATATGTTTAGATGTCTTTTCAAAACTTTATGGCGCATTTTCAATAAGAACACCGCATGTGTGATGCTATATTTATTATTAAATTACACACACACACACACATATGAATTTTTTTTTTTTGGTTTAAATAATGCCAAAATAGTCAATATTTTGAAAATAAATGTTTTGTCGCATTATCATTGGCAAAATCAACTATTTCTAACTGATTATCGAATTATGTGTTTATATTAAACGAATGAATGCTCATTTGCTGCCCATTCCGAGAAATTCGCGCTCATTTATTACAGTACACTCGTTTAGTTAGTGAATATAACGATACAAAGTTGGTTGGAGTGAATGAGTATTTGTTTCATGTAAACGTACAATAACTGTGATCAGATAGAAATAATTGATACTATATATTGTGACAAAACTTTTATTTTCAAAATATTGACTATTTTATATCATTTTGAAAAGAAAAGTATATAATTATTTAATAGTGAGTATATATATATATATATGTATACAAGTAATGTTATTAAAAGTGAGATTTAGTAAATAATAACTTAAGAGAATTTTCTCGAATTTTTAGTTATAAAAATATTAATATTATTAGAATATTAATTTTATGTTAACATTAGTTACAGTTTCATTAGTCTACAGTACAATATAATTTGTAATATACTTTCACAAATATTGAAATAATTTATGTAATGTATGATGTACTGTAAACAATATATTTAAGGTTATGTTATTTTAAAATTAAATATTTTCAAACCTATTAAATTAAATATAATTTGAACATTTTTATATATACTAAAAATATATAAAAATATATCATTTTGTTGCTATTTCTATAATTTTATAAATAAGTTTAACAATTAGACAGATGCCAAGCGTCAAAGATGAATCTGAAGCAGAAGGAGAAGAAATGTCTCATGACAGTAATGAAAGTAACCAAAGTTCTGCATCGTGTGATAGTAGTGCAGAACACACTGACAGTGATGATTCTTCAGAGATGGATGAAGATGAATGTGAAAGGCGACGTAATGAATGCATGGAAAACTTAGTAGATTTAGAAAGACAATTTACACTTCTTAAAGAACAGTAAGTTTTAAATATAATGTTTTTATAGAATAAATTTTGTCATTGTAAGTTTGACATTTTAATTTTTATTATTTTAGGCTTTACCGTGAGAGAATTACCCAAGTAGATACAAAATTAGGAGAAGTTCGAGTAGGAAAATCTGAAGAATATTTAATACCATTAGAACGATTAAAAGAAAATATGAAAACAAAGACAGAAGTAGCTGGAATATTAAAGCAATATAGACTACAAAATATCCAAAATAAATTTTTAGCAGAAGAACAAGCTGCATTACAAAATTTTGAGAGTGAGAAAGAATTAATCTGGGACTGCATTCATAATGACTTACAAGAGAAAATACGTAGATTGGAGGAAGATAGAAATAATGTTGATATTCATGCTGATTTATGGTTAAATTCTAATGGTAGAAGACGCAGAAATCATACTGAAAGAAGAAGAGCTGTGTCTGTTGCTGGACCTTATATTGTTTATATGCTTAATGATGCAGATATTCTTGAAGATTGGGCATTAATAAAAAAAAGTTTAAGTAGTCGTAAAGCTGAAATAATATAATATTCTATACAGAATAGATGCATTTCTCAAAATACAGCAATTTTAATAATGTTATCAAATAATGTATCGCCCTTTTATAGGTATGAGATACATGAAACATTCAAGCGATAAAATTACCTTCATTTTACAATATTGGCACTTTCTTTACATTTATAACATGTATAATATATAGAGTGCCTTCTTTAAAATATTTTGATCTCTATAGGTTTATTTTAATTAATAAGACAATGGTGCAGATGAACTGTTGAAAAAATAAAATATTTATGCCTTTAAGAATACAATTCATAAATTGATAAAATATTAAATGATTGTAATATAATAATTACTATTTTGTTTATGAATATAGTAATACTTAGTTATAAAAATAGTTTAATGCTAAATGTAAATATTTATTTAATTAATTTTGGTCAGTTCATGTATCAAACATGTATTTCTCAAAAATTATAAGTATTTAAATATTTAATATTATAACAACTCACTAATTTAGAATTCATTTTTGAAATTGTAAATGAAAAAATTGTAAATTTAATTTTTAGGAATATATTATTATACATGTACAAATTGTATCATAAAAATTGAATATTTTTTAATAAACTTTCAACAAAAATAATATTTGTACAAAATTTGATATCTTTTATAAATGTAACTTAATACTTATTGAATATACATATGTTTATAAATCTTAAATTAAAAAAATTAATAACTAAAAAATTAATTGAATATGTATAAATATGAGCAAATTCTAATTAATTTATGATTAAAAATTTTTTATATCAATGCGTTAATTTGTATAGCTATCTATAGGTATTTTTCCACAAAAAACTAATTTCATTAAATTTTAAATGATAAGCTTTATATTAATATATAAAAGTATCATATATAATCATAGAAAGGCACAAAAGAAAGATTTGAGTTTTACAAAAAAGGGAAAGAAATATGAATTTACATAAAATATAAAATGGTATTTTACATTTGGGTTGAAAGAAACTATATAAATCTGTATATTTCATATTACGAATAGATACATATTCTTTTAATATTTTAATGTTACATGTTGTTTTAGACTCTAATAATCTGAACTACCAAAAACATTTAAAAAATTTATACAAGATATCTTCTATAAAATATTATATCCTTTATTTAATTTGGTATATTATCTAAGTTATTAAATATAATTGTTTTGTTTTAAATTCAGATATATTTACAAAACGTAATAGTTAAAAATAAAATTATAAAGAAGAATTATTATATACAATTATTACTTGAATTTAATCAAAAAAATAATAAAAAGCTAGATTTTATCTATTTATTTTTATAAAATAGGTAAAACAACAAAAATGAAAGACAATTAAAACAAACACTTGTTTGATACAGCATTTATATTATAATAACATTAATAACTCTAAATGAATTTTATATATATATACATCCTAAATCAAATCTTTAATTAAATTATATTAATTTCAAGATTTTTTCATTAAAAATTAAAAATTTCTTATCATTAATAATCACAATTAAATATAATTTTTATATTTATTTAAAAAAATTATTATTTATTGCATAATACTCTAAAATTAAAAAAATAGTTAATTTTTTATTAAAAATTAAAAATTTCTTATCATTAATAATCACAATTAAATATAATTTTTATATTTATTTTTAAAAATTATTATTTATTGCATAATACTCTAAAACTAAAAAAATAATTAAATTTGTAAAAATTTAGAATAAAATTAATTTTAAGAGTTATAAATTAAAAAAAGTAAGGAATACCATGATTTCTCTTGTACATAACATATACTCACTAAAACGAATATAACAATAAAAATATAGGGAAAAATATATTATGAACAAGAAAATGCAAAAACAATAATTGAAATCATATTATAAGAAATTGTAAATTATAAAATACAAATTAAAAGTATAAACAATAAGAAATTTGTATGGTGATTTAGTAACCTAATGAAATAACTAGTTACTGATGTAATAACTACCTAGTAAAATAGTATCAATATTTTCAAAATATCCCAAAAAATATTTGAAACCTAAAATAAATCTCTAAATAAATAGAACCGATATAAAGCACCCATATTAACCAAATAATAATAATAATGAAAAAGTTATAAGTAATATATGTTTAATGTACTATATGTAATATAATTTTTTAATTATTCACATATTGAACTGAATTCATATACTAATATGTTAATTTCATATATGTTTTAGTTTTATTAATTTAGGAGAAAAGATGTATTCAATTGTCTTTAATAAAATAGTAAATTTATTTTTAATGTTTCCTATATTATATTATATAATTATTTATTTTGAAATAAATGATCTTAATATTACAATTATTCAATATAGTATCTTTGTTATTATAAATATAATTAAATATACAAAAATATATGAATGCAAATTGTTTATTATAATTATTAATTATAATATTATTAATATTACAAATATTAATTATTTATTATATTTCTATGAAATATTGAAATTACATGAATTTAATAATTTATAAGAATTATTTCAACAGTATTTCACAAATACGCGCACTAATTAATTGCAATAGAGGACATGAGCAATACAATACAAAGATAGTAAATCATAATGAAATTTACATTTAATCGGTAATAAAATAGAAATACAACTTATATTACGTAATTTTAGTTATTTAATCGTAACAAATTATTTTCAATTAAGAATTTAAAATTCTTTTTTCGTATCTTATACGTTTTATCTTATTTTCAAGTTCTAAGTTGAGAAACTAGTTTTAGCGCTTTTGCGCGATTAGATTTATACATTCATACGTGAGGTTATAAGAATCAATAGGAGAGCTGCCTTTGCAATTTGAGGTCAACTGTAGGACAGTGTCATTCTACTGCGAATACTTCAAGAGGATTCTCATACATTGTAGGTAAGGATATTTTCTTTAGTTTTGCAGTATATGTAAGAAATTGTATCCCCAGGAATTTTTATATAAAACATCAAGATTTTATATATACATTTTCTGCAGTGTTTTGTTCTTTAAATTTCTATAAAAATGACTTTAATACGTGCCGCGTACATTCAGTGCCGAAGTTTTACTATAAGGTCATTATATGTGATAGTTCGAGTACATTATATTTAATTTTGAAGTATGTTACATTTTTGAGATAAAAACAGTGTTAACTAAATTTTAAGATTTTTAGATTTCTTCCAGTGACCTTGGCAAGGTCAAACCAATTATTTCTAAATTTCTAACTCATCTACTACTGATCTTAATTTTACAAATATTTTGTAAAAAATTACTTAAGATACATCAATTTAAATATAAATTTAATATTAATATTAAAGGAAAATCCATTTATATTTAAAATTATTAATAACCGACATGTAATTTGAAGGTTTGAAGGTGGAATATAACTTTCTCATACTAAATCATTTGTATTTAATAATCTTTCTACATTTAAGATTAGTATATATTTTCTTTATTGTTATATACTTCTATATATTTCAGGTTTCTAATCAGAAAATACAGTACTAATTATAGTGAAAAAATGCCAATCAAAAGTATTAAGGCTCGTCAAATTTTTGATTCTCGTGGTAACCCTACTGTAGAGGTAAGATACCTAAGTATATTAAATTATATTTTAAATATATTATATTGTTGTTTGTAAAGTAAAGATTTATTTTAATATAATAATTTTTATTCTTAAATTATTATTTGTAAATTGACATAAATATGTATTATATAACTTCCGTTGAATATTGATATAATATTAATATATGTATATTGCTCATTTTTAATTATATATAAAATTTTACATTGTAATTCACCTCGGTTAATTAAAAATAAAAATTTAAACTAAAATAAAATGTTCTTATAGTTTCTTATGACATATTTTACTTATAGGTTGATCTTGTCACAGATGATGGGTTATTTAGAGCTGAAGTACCATCAGGTGCTTCCACTGGTGTTCATGAAGCTTTAGAACTTCGAGATAATGATAAATCTAAATATCATGGAAAATCTGTTTTCAAAGCTGTAGAAAATATTAATAGTATCATTACGCCTGAATTGTTGAAGGTATTGAATGTTTAACATTTATGTATAATGTAATATTTTCAGACTTCTTTCAATTTTATGCTAATTTATCAATTTTTTAAATACATATAAAAGATATGTATGTTCGTATAATTAATTAATTAATTAATATAAGAATATTTGTTATTTAGTCAAATTTGGAAGTCACACAACAAACTGATATTGATAACCTTCTTTTGAAACTTGATGGTACACCAAACAAGTCAAAACTTGGTGCAAATGCACTTCTCGGTGTTTCTTTGGCAATTTGTAAAGCAGGAGCTGCTAAAAAAGGAACTCCTTTATATAAGTATGATTTTTAATTTACTTGTAACTTGCAACTTACTTATAATTTAACTTTAAAATTATTCAGATATAAGTAATAAATAAATAAATACATATATATACATATGTACATATATACATACATATATACATACATACATATACATACATACACACACACAAGGTAATCACGTATTTAGCGTTTTTTCTTGTAAACAGTAGATGCTATGGAAAAATTAAACAGGACAAAATCGTATTGTTTTTTATATAATGGTGCATAAAATTTTTTCTAGTTATACTGTTTTTTAAGAATTGAAGATGATCTTTATTTTTTTAAATGGAATTATATTTTTCTTATATTATACAAAAACGAATAGGAAGACGAATTCAATGATGTACCATTCAATGATTTTTACATTTAAACAACGTCAGGAATGAAAGAGAGTTTGGATATTGTGTATTGATGTACCTATCAGTATTTTACATTGAGATGTTTACAGTTCATGTTCAATATAAATATTTTTATACTTTTGGTGATTTTATGTTGTGATTAGATTTGTATTGTTATTTATTGTTAGATTGTTTAAGATATATGAAACTATTTGTTAAAGCTAACGGTACATACTATTTATGACATCGCTCCAGACTCAGCATGTCAAATTAGGAATTTTTAGACATTTTTTTTCATCCTTCAAGAATAAATGATGATTTTGAAAAGGCTTGCTCCCCATAAATTTTAGTTTCGAGTGTGAAAAGTTTTTCTTATAATAGCAATTATCATGTCATAAATGTACCAAAGAGTGTATCACCTTCTAGTGTAAATAATTTGAAACGAAAAATAACAAATGTTTGTGCATTAATATCACAAGTACAAATTGCAGAAGTCACCAAAAGTGTATTGCATAGAGTACAAAAGTGTCTTTTAGCAAATGGAAATCATATTGAATATAAACTATTGCAAAACATCTCAATATAAAATACTGGTAAGTACATCAATACACAATATCCAAACTATTTCTTTCACTCCTGACTTTATGTAAGTGTAAAAATTATTGAATGGTACATCGTTGAATTTGTCTTTATATTCGCTTTTATATAATATAAAAAAAATATATTTCTCATTTCATTTGAGAAATTAAAAATTATTTTCAGTTCTCAAAAAACAGTATGACTAGAAAAAATTTTTATGTTCCATTACGTTGTGTATAAAAAACAGTACAACTTTGTCCTGTTTTATTTTTTCATAGAATCATTTTCTCATCCATACAAGAACAAACTTTGTACAGTAAATCCGTGAACGCTTTTATTTATATTCACAATATAAATAATTGTATTCTACTATAATAATTGTTTAATGTACAATCTAATAATAATATCTCATCTCTCAAATAATAAAACAAACAAAATTTTATATTTTATATTTAATATGAATACAATCTTGGCATTTAAGATATAATAAATAATTTTAATTTCAGATATATTGCGGAATTGGCAGGAAATTCCGATATCATTTTACCAGTTCCAGCTTTCAATGTTATTAATGGGGGTTCACATGCTGGAAATAAATTGGCAATGCAGGAGTTTATGATTCTACCCACAGGTGCTGCCAATTTCACTGAAGCTATGAGAATGGGTACTGAAGTATACCATCATTTGAAGGCTGGTATTAAAAAGAAATTTGGCCTTGATGCTACTGCTGTTGGTGATGAAGGTGGTTTTGCACCAAATATTCTTGAAAATAAAGAAGCTTTAAATTTGATTATAGATGCCATTAAAGTAAGTATTTTAGTTAAGTTTAGAAAAAAATAGTTCTATACCAACAAATTTATGGAAAATTCTGTCCTATGGTATTAAATTTAATAGTACTAAAATAATTATTGAAATTACTCATAATCATTATACAATTTAGGTTGCTGGATATGAAGGAAAAATCAAGATTGGTATGGATGTTGCTGCATCTGAATTCTATAAGAATGGAAAATATGATTTAGATTTTAAGAATGAAAAATCTGATCCCAGCACATATTTGGAGTCACAAGCCTTGAAGAATTTATATTTAGAATTTGTTAAGGAATTCCCAATTGTATCAATTGAAGATCCGTTTGATCAAGATGACTGGGATTCATGGACCTCTATAACATCTTCTACTCCTATTCAAATTGTGGGTGATGATCTCACTGTCACAAATCCTGAAAGGTAAAGTTGAATTTAGATTTCTTTTAATTATATATTTAATATATAATTACAAGTTTATAGAAAATTGATATAATTAAAAATATTAATTTTACAATTTATTTTACAATTATACTACTAATAGTATCGAATATAAAATTTATAAGTTTTAAAAAGTAATCGTGTTCATTAAAATTCAAGTAATAATACAAGTAATGATACTGTGAATTTATTATATGTTGCAGAATTAAAACAGCTATTGAGAAAAAGGCTTGCAACTGTTTGTTATTAAAAGTTAATCAAATAGGTACTGTCACAGAATCAATTAATGCTCATAAACTTGCTAAAAGCGCTGGATGGGGTACTATGGTTTCTCATCGTTCTGGAGAAACGGAAGATACATTTATAGCTGATTTAGTTGTTGGTCTATCGACTGGTCAAATTAAAACAGGTGCACCTTGCCGTTCGGAACGTTTGGCAAAGTATAATCAGATTCTTCGTATTGAAGAAGAATTGGGCGCGGCTGCCAAATATGCAGGAGAGAAATTCCGTAATCCTCATGCTTAAAATATATTATATTTTATTAACACAAAGTTCTAGTTGTTACATTTACAAAATAAATTGAACGTGTACTTTGGTGACCTTTAAAACTGTATGGAATGAAATAGTATTGAAAACTATTATTCTTGCTATAGAAAAAGTTTTTAGAGTTTCTGTTAAGAAAAGAAATAAATCTAAAAATTAATATGCAGATAATTATTATTTAATTATTATTTTAAGAATTATGTACTGATGTATTAATTAAATGAAATAAAATTACATTACTAGTTTAATAATTTATTTGGAAAACTACAATTTGTTTCTGCTACTATGTATTAGAAATGTAAATGTATAACATTTTAATTTACTCCTTTCATATATATGATAAATACGATATTTTGATCTTGTTTCATAATTCATTGATTTAGATTAGATTTCATAATAAAAACTATAAGAAAAGAATGAAGAGTGTTATTTGCTAATTTAGAAGCACAAATTAAATGAATATCATGTATAATAACGATAGAGATAAAGTTTAATTTTGGTTTCGCTACAAAATTTATATTTATTTAAATAAAGTCATTAAAAAACGCTGTAAATGTTTAATAAAATAAATGTGAATAAAAGTATAACTACAAAATCTATATAGGGTGTCCCAGTTTTTAATGTTCAAACTTTGTCAGTATATTCTATGGCACTAAATAAGAAAAAAATGTTTATAAACATAAACATTTAAAGTTTTATTAAAAAGTTATAACACAAATACGGAATACAAGTGGAATAGTAACCAACTTGTTACTGCGAGCATTGGCTTGAATAGATCAATATATTTACTATTTGACATTGACACTTCCAGAGTTAATTAATACTCCATTTTAAAATGTCCACCGTTCTTGACAATACATGATTGACAGTGATCGAAAATCGAATTTATAACTGTGCGAATGTCGTTTCTATTTTGTTTCATTTCATTGAACGCATTATTAATTTTTTGTATTAATTCATTACGCGAATTTATTCGTGTTCGATACATTTTATCTTTTAAAGTTCCCCACAGATAGAAGTCGAGTGGCGTAAGGTCGGGCGATCTTGGTGGCCAAGAAATTGGCCCACGTCGACTTATCCATCTATACGGAAACCGATTAACCACTGCCGAACTTGTGTTCCGTAATGTGCCGGACAATCATTCAATTGCATCCACAGAATACAATGGCACATTGTTTTGCACAGAATACAATGGCACATCTTCCAAAAGATATGATAATTCATTTCTTAGAAAATTCAAAAATGCAGTTGAAGTCAACCGATCTGGTAAAAAATACAGTCCTACTATCATACCATTGTACAGGCTTGCCCATACATTGCATTTGAATTGATTTGAAAAGCAACTGTTCGTGTCACGTGTGAATTTCTTCTTGCCCATACATGATTATTATGCACATTAAAAATTCCTCCTCCGTAAATGTCGAATCATAAGTCCACAATACTTTCGATGGAAATAAATTATCTTGTTGCACTGCATGCACATACTGACAGAATTTCAATCGTTTTCATAATCAGCTGGTAAATAAGCTCTTGTACCCTTGTATAATGATACGGATATCTGTTATCAGAGTGGAGAGTTCGCCATACAGTTGATCGAGATAACTCCAGTTGATACGAGGCATCACGAACACTTGCTGTTGAATTATTATCAAAAAAGTTCAGTATTGATGTGCGATTTCGTTGCCTTGTAACTCCGTTGAATTCATTTCCTTCGAGACATGATTCAAAGGATCTTGTTGTTAATAAGTGTTGGTAACAATTTATGAACACTCTGTAATTCGGTGCTCTTCGTCCAGGGAATCTGCATTGGTACTCCCTTGCAGCAGCTCGGGCATTCCTATTGCAGAAGTCGAAAATGAAATGCATATTTTCGATTCGTAAATACTTGTGGAAAAAAATAATTTCGATATAAAGTCCAACAACTTACTAATAGTTATTACTGGCGAAAATTACTTTCAAAGTCTTTGGCGACCTCAGTAAACACAGTTTATACTTACATAAACACATTAAATATAAATATTGCTGATTTATTCAAGCCAATGCTCGCAGTAACAAGTCGGTTACTATTCCACTTGTATTTCATATTTGTGTTATAACTTTTTAATAAAACTTTAAATGACCTATGTTTATAAGCATTTTTTTTTTTATTTAGTGCCATAGAATATACTGACAAAGTTTGAACATTAAAAACTGGAACACCCTATATATAAAGTTATTACAGAGACCTGTAAGTCTTGTTAAGATATTTAGTAAAATAAATAAATGAATAAAATTATAATGTGATGTATGTTAATAAAATCTTTTCAATTAATTATTATATTATTTTATAAATTATAATTTTCTTAATAATAATGTTAAGTAGTAATGCTGTTAAAAAAAGATTGTATTTATTATTGAATAAAATTATATTCTACATCAATTTTATGATTCATACGTATTAAAAAATTAATTAATCATTTTTAAGGAATGTATTATTGAAAATAAAAATAAATTTATGTAGTAATTATGACGACAATGAGATTATTGCAAATTAATATATAAGTATAGCATAACAATAATTTTATTGATATTCCTGTTATGATGGTGAGTAGAATATTCGATGTTTTAGGAAGATTATTAAATCAGCTATGCCTAGATCAATTTGTAACGCAGAATATCACTTTATTGTTGAAAATTATGGTGTTAGGTAGACAAAAGTATTCACACGCTCGATGAAAAATCGATATTTTAAACTGGTTAAACTTTGTAAAACAAAATCGTATAATAATCTAATTAATCTCATTTTAAAGCGTGAAATCTCTATTTTACCAACCTTGAGTTTTTTCCAATGATGTTTTTATATTATGCAGCGGATAAAAAAGTAATGTATTTTTTTGTCAAAAATTGTAAAAATTTAAACGCTTCCGAAATCACTGAAAAAAAATTTTTCTTGAATAAATTTATAATCTTCAGGTGCAGCGGAGAATATTCCGGTCCCGCAGCCTCGAATCAGTACATAATGCAGGCCACCGTGGAGGTTTTAGTCGGTAGGAATCTGACACTACTCAGCTCCGTAACATGGGCTGGGTGTCTTCTATCAGCTGGGTGTCATCTCCTATGTAAGGTTTCCTCCACGTATAGAAAAAAAATCTTCAGGTCTTTCCTTCACATCGACTCCTGTATGATTTCTTTTTGAATTTTGAACATCAGAGTTCAATAACAAAAATTCAAGAAATAATTGTCATTTAACTCTAATGTTCAATGTTCAATAAAATGGTAAAAAACAGTAAGTTTCAAGAGATTGTTGTAAAAAAAAAATTTCAATCTTCAAGACCACTATGGATCTAATCATGAAAATTTTTTAATTTGAATTTTGACAATTTTCGAGAACAAAAATATACTTGCTTTTCCATTGCATCTAAAAATGATATAAAAATATCCTTGCAAAACTAACATAAGGCTGTCAAAGTGAAGACTTCGCACTTTAAAACAAGGTCAATTGAATTGTTATACGATTCGTTTAATGTAGTTATAACACTTTAGTATGTTTAGTATGTTCATACATATGTATGTTACTGTGCCACCGATCCGTCCATGAAATGATGAAACTAGCGAAATAGACAACATAATCCTTGTCTGAGAGTCTTAGATATTCGCTCGAACTCGATCAAAATTATTCGATCAAATTCAACTCCAAAATGTCGAATAGTCGTACTTGTAATTTGAACAAACTTTTAAGATAATTAAAAATATAAGTCTTATTATAACTTTGTGAGAAAAATCATGTTTACTTGAATTTTTTTTTAAATATAAAGTTTTTGCATTTGATAGGACACATTTATGCTGTTTGTACGTATATTTTGGGCTATGGATGATTTAGTAATTGTGTAGTTCGGAGTGATT
Source organism: Frieseomelitta varia (assembly GCF_011392965.1). NCBI lineage: Eukaryota > Metazoa > Arthropoda > Insecta > Hymenoptera > Apidae > Frieseomelitta > Frieseomelitta varia. Next base: position 5,720 of record NW_025110327.1, on the reverse strand, counting down.
TTTTATTGTGGATCCATGTGAGTTTTCTTTTGTTGTTCCATATGCGATGCTTTGCATTAAAGTCATAACCTATGATGTAGTGTCTGTTACCATGTGGGATGATGATGTCAGAATTCCTAGGAGAATCTTCGTTTTTGGGGCTGCGTAAGTTGCTTCTGTGGTTAGGGGAAGGTTTTAATTTGGACTGTTTTGATTTCAATGTTAGTGGTTGTGGGACATCCTCCGCATGTTTTTGTGGATTGCAATTTGCACACTGCCTCTTGGTTTGTTTACGCTTGCTAGTGAACCGTATTTTCTGTGTATGCTATAGTATTTGGTTTGGTATTTTGATAACGTCTTTAGGGGTAAGCCAGATTTCTGATGATGGCAACGTTGTGGTCTGAGAGGAATCTATGTAGTTCATTTGTTTTGTTTTTAATGCTGGTGGTGTCCGGAGAATAATGTGAAGGGAAGTAAATAACTATGGTATTTACATATTTACATTCTATTTACAATTAGTTCGAGGATGGAGGAAGGATGTAGGATTAGGATTTGGTAATGGGTAAGGTGAGGAAAGGTTGTGCGTTTCGTCTCAGTGTCGCTGTCTAGATTCATCAGTGGGGCTGATGGCAGCGACCTCTTATACCCCAGACGCTTGTTGTTATAACTACTCGCTGGACGGTCCTCATCTTAGCGGTGTTCCACACTCTGCTTAACATCGAATATCGCTAGACTTCGATGCTAGGCGCACAGCCACTTGCGGCTTATACAAGTCGGTGTTCGAAACTCGTACTCGAGGGACTATAGGCCGCTACAAATGTTTAATGTATTCTTATAACTGGCCATTTTCCAGTTCTTTAACTATTAATACGGTCGTTTTGATTCTGTTCAGATTGTTGGTATATTTGGTATAGTTTTTGTATCAGGCAGATCATCTTCAAAAAGAGGTTTAATTTGGAGCTGATGTCTTTCTCCTAAGATCTGTGGTTGTATGTTTTTCAGTTTGCAGGGGCTGAGGAGATGCTTGGGCCGTTCTTGCGTATGTGAGTCCATGTCTAGTGAGAGAGTTGGTCTGTGTGTGAAGAATGTTGAAACGAGAGTTTTTCTAGGGGTCAGAAGAGAAAATTGGTGCGGGAGTATTTGTGCAGGTGATTAGTATTTTTGCGTTGTTTGAATTTTTGCTTCTTTGTAAGCATTTCTCTTGCTAAGATAATTATAATTATGGACATTTTGAATAATTGACCGGGTGGTTGCCTTGTAGTTTGCGCAAGTCGGAGGTGTATCTAGAATTTTAGTGCAGGTTCATGTGTTGTGTTGACCTGCGCATTTTATGCAAATTGATTTTTTATTACAGTTTACGGATGTATGACCGTGTGGCTGACAGCAGAAACTGTCATGGGTTTTTGAGTTTCGTATTTTTCCCAGTAAGTTTTTGTTTTCGACGTATCTGATGTGATTTATTCGTGCCTGTATTCGATGGTCTTCTTTTTTTGGCGCTGTCCATGGGATTTTCGTGGCTGGGAAGTTGCTTCGCCAAGTTCGTTTTTTAACACTTTTCATACCTTTTCACTTCTAATTTTGGACCGTGGATATTGATTACTTCCCTCGAGATGGAATGAATCGCTCGAATATCGTCAATGAATCGGAGTGAAGTATAATATCCAATCTATCACATTTTGAATTTTTTTTTCTTTGATAGAGTGACAACCAAGTAGAACAATTAATGGTTTAATCGATGCTTAACTGAGAGAATTTTCCTTGATGACCGGCAATATTTTGTAAGTTTGCAAAAAGAGGAAGTAAACTATGAATTCTGTTATAACTTTTGCATTTATTAAAATTTTTTTATGAAATTCACAGTCTCTGATTAAAGATATTTTACTTAATTCGAATATTTATGTATATTTATACTATGCATTATACATTATTATCTATAATACATTTATTTACATGTATTATTATGTATTTATACTATAATATGTATATTTACATCTAATATACAGGGAACAATCCATTTATTTGCAAAGTGTTGATTTAAAAATTACCTAGCCACTCGGCTAAAATGCGGCGGAGCTCCATCATGCATAAACCGCATACGAAGTCTAAGGAAGTTCAGTCGATATTAGACTAATTGGTCGTGGAGGTCTTATTGCATGGTCTGCTCGTTCTCCGGATTTGATTCCATTAGATTTTCATTTGTGGGGACATTTAAAATCTATTGTATACGCAACATCGATTGAAAATGCTGAAATACTACGATATAGAATAGAGAAAGGTTTCCGACAAATTCGAAAAACACCAGGAATGATAGAGAGAATAAACAGATCAATGACAAGACGTGTGCAGGCTTGTCTTTAAATGCAAGATGGTCATTTTGAGCATTTTTTGTAAAAGTAATTAAAACAGAAAATTCATTATATCTCATAAACGAAGACAAATAGGACATATATTTATATGACTTTTTTTCATTATTTTTAGGCGTACAATCAGCTCCTGAAGTGAGTCTTACAAGTTACGATACACCCTGTATATGTATATTTACATTTAAAATTGCACGAAGTATGAATTTTCAGGACAATAAATAAATTATGACTAAAAATTATTAAAATTTGAATTGTAATTTTCAATATCAAAAACTTATGAGATAAAATATCTGTGCATATTTCTTAGAATAGATATTTTCTTCATTTTCGTCTAATTGTAAGTTTGATACCTTTTAGAATGAATATTACTTATTTAAAACTTCTTACGTAAAACTTACACGATAGAATGACTTCTAGAATAGTACTGCTTCGAGAATATACTGGGCAAATAGATTGATTACAGTTTGCTGCATGCATTCCATTTACCGAATATGTTAAAAATAATTTCAATCAACAATAAAGTCTAAACAGGTATTAATACCCGACCTGCTGTCTATGTGAGTTTTTTAAACGGGCATTAATACCCGACCGGCCGGTTAAGTGTTAAAACAAAAGGATTGTATGCAGTGTCAGCTTTATATAAGTGATCGGGAAGATGGATCATTTTCGGTTAAGATACACTGTTGGACAAGGTCAGTCCCATAAAGTAATATTCGCAATTACTTTATGGGTCTAATAGTACTGTCCATGGATGCATCTCTCACATTACGTTTATATATTTATTGACCCTGACCGTAGGACCAAGGCCAGAGGAACGCGGAATGTCGGAGTTATAATTTCGAAATGAGGATACACCATGGTGTTTTGGAACCCGGAGCAAATGTCGGTCGTGCAACGTTACAAAAGTAAATGCTGTTTTTAAAAATAATACTGAATTTGTAAAATTATTGAAAATTTCATAAATACTATGTAATAAAGGCGTGGAATTGTCGAAAAATGTACCAAAAATTATGCAAATTTAAATATGTTCCATCTTGTGATGGAACGATCGTTCGATATATAAATTAATTTTTATAGATAAGCGTCAACAATTAACGACAGAAAATTTTGAAAAAATGCTCATAACTTACTGTATTTGAATGTATTTGAATAATTGTAGTAACGTTAAATATATTTTTTTAAATTATTGTATATAAAATTTTATATGTATATAAATCTATATCATATAGAGCAGTAGAAGAATATATACAAATAAGAATATATGTTCTATAAATCTTACTCATAAAATATATAGTTATTTTACATATTTTTCGTGTGTATTTACATATTTTGCATATGTTTTTTTGCGTATTTTAAATGCATAAACATCTGCATTATATTAATAAGAAATTTTATGTGCTAAGGATCATTTTCTATTTTTTATACAGCTAGCACAGACGAGATATATGAATAAACATTGCATACAATGTATTTTTTCGGCCATGATTTTGCGGTCCTAGGACTGCATTATCATATTTGTGTCACATCTTGTCGTACCGATTCGAGCAAGCACCGCAGCAGTACTAGCATAGACTAATTAGGATAGACTGGATATCAAATAGAGGTCGAAAAATCCTATATAAGGTAAGAGACGAAATCCCGTAAGGAAATTCTATAAGGGTTAAGGGAAACCCCGTCTGAAGGTGCTTTTGAATAGTTACTGAATATTCCGCGGGTGATAAATTAGGAAAGGAGAAAAAAAAATTATAAAAAATATTAAAGGCTAAAGTCGAAGTGGAAAGCTGGGATTAGCTTTGGCCTCCCGCCAACCAAGCGAGGAGAGCCGAAGCTTGGATATAATGTCTGCAACAAAGGAAGATGAAGGAAACATTATAGAGGTACAATTAGTACAAGTCTCGCCCGATACGGGACACGGACATGCGACCTCGCCTCTAGGGCATACGCGACTATTGCCTACCACTTCTAAACCAGCTGCGAAGAGAGGCGCATATGGATGTTGTATGCGCATGGACAAGGATAAATCCAAGCTTCATCCCTTAAAGATTCCTTAAGAACCATCAGCGAGTAGACTGTCCCATACGGGAGGTGACCCACTCAGCCGTTTAGCCCGGAATTTCCCGAAGGTCCTTCACGGGCAAAACGTTACGAGTGAAAGCCGCGAGGAGGCGGGGTCACCAGTTTGCGCGTCGGTCTCTAGCGTACACAGCCTCGACTGTAGAGTTCGTGCAAGATACTGTTCATACAAGTATATGCGACACACGCGTATTTGCACGATCCGGCTAGGGTACCTCGGGATTGCTACACTCGTGCCTCTGCGCATGCGCATCGGCCTCTGAGGGGATTATGGAGGTTTGATTATACAGTTTGAATGTATAACAAGTGGAAAAAGTCAAGGAAAAGAACTATGGATCCGGAAACGAATAAAGAAAAAGCAGATAAGAAAATGGCCATTTCTGAAGTAGAAAACACAGTAAATGATTCTAAATTAAAGCTGCTAATGCAATTAAATTTGTTCTAAAGGAGCAAGTTATGAAGAATGAAAGATTTCAGTGCACTGGTCAAGATGGGACATGCTTAATAGAAATAGTTCTAAAACAGGAAGAAGCTTTGAATAACAAAAAGAAAAACATAATGTGCCTCTGGAGAGACACCAAGGCAATCATAATGAAAATTAAAGGGGACTCGTTGCCAACAAAACTACTAATAGGCTAGAGGCATGTCTGGCTTAAAGTCACTCCACATATCCGAAAGGTAAAGAGGTGTTTTAAGTGCCTAAAGTTTGGCCACATATTAATTCTGCAAATCAGAAAATAAAAAGTGTTTTAGATGTTCTGACGAATATCACGGTCAATGTCAAACTTAAGTTTTGCCTAAACTGCAAGAGAAATTATAGTCTTCTTCACCATTCATGCACTGTCTTCCAGGAAGAAAAAAAATATTACAAAGCTGATGGCATATAAAAATATGAGTTGTGCAGAAGTGAAAAAGGAAGCAAGGGTCTTTCATCACAATTCTTTTAATATAAAAACAGTGCAGGATAAAGATTTTTCTACCCTTTCCACCAAATCGTACCATAGAAAGGAAAACTGGGAAGATAGAACAATTCCAGGCAGCAGCAATAAATGAGATAGCAATGGAAATATTTCTGTCATAAAAGATATTAGACTCTAGCAAAACTTTTAGGACAAGAAGATCAGCGTAAGATTCAAAAAAAGCCAAATAAAGAAAAAAGAAGAACTCATAGATTTGATCAACACGGGAAACCTCACCAAGCCCGGACACCGGAAGGATTGACAGATTGATAGCTCTTTCTTGATTCGGTGGGTGGTGGTGCATGGCCGTTCTTAGTTGGTGGAGCGATTTGTCTGGTTAATTCCG
>NW_025110326.1:619736-705986 GCF_011392965.1 Frieseomelitta varia | reverse complement strand
TTCACTCTGTATAGTATTCACACGTATTCGTACGTTTACATGGACGTTCGTATATTAAAGATAAATCATCTTGTATGATCAAGTATACACGTATACGAATTATGCATGTTGCGGCGCAGAAACAAAAGCGGGTTTTAATGCAATTTCCGAAATATTTCAATCTCCGATCTGTAGCTAAATACTAAATATGTTGTACGTCTTAGGATATATCATGGATTTTTCCAAAATCCAACGTACTATATTTATTTTATTGCTATTGATTTATTACGATTGATGGAAAAGGAAATCTACCAATTTACTATTTCTTCCTTTATTATTTGGCTATCCAAGCGTTCTAACCTGAGTATCATGATTGAATCTTCTCTGGATAGAATTTAACTACTCTAAACACTTCATCAGATTTCTAGTTTCACAGGATGAATTTTTATAGATCAGGAGGCAAGTAGATAGGTGACATACAAAGTGCGAGAGCATTGCAACATTTGCTGTATTGTTAGATTAATTACGTGAGGAAGAATCTTCCTCTACACTTACATGAAAATAGACATAGAGAAAGAAGGAACTAAATTTTTGCAAGTTATTTTAATGTGTAGAAAATTTAATTAACAGACTGACTACAATATCCCTTAAAAGTGGCACATTGACTACCAGAACTCTACTAATCACAAAATTCATTCGGAAAATAGACATTTATAGTCAAGCAATTTTCATGTTTCGTTCCACTGAACATTAAACGAATTCTAAGTGCACCGTATCAGCATTTTCGATGTATTTGTGCTTTTCCTTCTCGAAAAAGTCCACCAAATGATCGACAAATTTCCCGTGATACTCGTTAACCTGCTCTTCGGTTGGTTCTTCAATTTTTGGTAAATCCATCGGACTACCGACTGCAAGAAAAGAAAATTACGAAAATTATAAGAGCTTGCGATTTTTCTATAGAGAAACGTTCAAATCTATGCAATACTACAAGCTTTCTACCATAAAGTTATTGTTAGTAAGTTTCGAATTTTTCTTCTCACTAAAGTTTATTGTAAATCACTGTCAACAAAATCTTGTAATAAAAGAGGAAATGTCAAAATTTTAATAACCTAAAATTTCACAACCTTCAATTATGACAAGCATAAATACTATTTTTTCATATTATTGGTCAACTGTATTATTTGTGCTTCATTATTGATACATGGTTTTTCTGGCTTTGAAGTACCTACCAACGACAGTGATTGGTGTTCGCCGTGGAATGATACCGTAATAGTTCTGGAGCAATCCCCGGCCTATGAAAAAAATCGGTGGGAGACCCAGTATTTTACGAATAAAGTTCATCACTTTCTTCATAAATGAGCCTTCTGGAAACGTTATCTGGTCGTATGCGTTCGTTTCTCCGAATGAACAGACAGGAACTATGGAAACGCTAAAAGAAACAAGTCCTGCTATTATATAGAGACTTGGCAAGAATAGCATTAAACCATAATTATTATATTTTTACATAAAAACATTATATTAAGGAAAAGTGCATGTTGAATAGGGATTTGTCTTATCTTATAATACTCCACTCTGACCTTTACAATATGTACCTTTACAATTTTTCTCGGGAAAGTGAAATCATAAATGTATAAAATAAGTCAAAGTGTATGAATGTATAAGTATCCATAGTGTAGTCAGAAATAACCACAATTTTTGATGATGATGATTTTAGAGTCGATGTTTTTATTCAATCTAGTGTGTATATGATCCCTTGACATAGTGTGTCATTTGTATTTAGCAGTTAGAACATGTAACGCAATGTTAACTAGATCAATGAAACAAAGAATTGATTCGTTCAATTTTAACTTGATGAACGCAGTTATTTACTTGTTTCTTATAAATTAGTATATCGATGAAATAAAGACGAAAGTCTCTCTAACACATCTAATTATATTTAAAGCAGATTAGTTCAATGAACCGTTTCTATTGTTCCATGTTGTCACGAGCTTGTAACCCGAATCAATAGAAACAATAACAATTCTAACCCATTTTTCAGCGAGAGTCTTACGAAGCCTTTCCTCCTTTTTATCAGGATACGATATGTGCCCGGTTTGGATTCGAGTATTTCTGCTGCTCCACCGGGCATCAAAACTGTTGCTCTTCCTGTGTATGGAGCCTCAGGTTTCGTCGACAGTAGTAGGTTCACGCTTTCTTGACTGCTACTAGCAGTAGCTGCAATTTGATCGTAATAAAATGTAATTCTAAGACTATGAAGTAGGATATACGCGAAACTAGAGAAGCCGAATATGAAAGGGAGATCTTTGAGTTACCATTACTTGAATGACGAATGAAGAAATATTGTGGAGATAAAGGAACAATGTTGTTGATATCGTCGTTTTCTTCTCTGGATATAGTTTTTTAATTACAATCATTTTAATTTTTAATTACAATCATATAATGACATGATTATTCGTAATTGGCGAATGAAAACAAATCCAAACACGACTACGTGCCGAATTTACATGTAAATGAAGCAAATAAAAATTAGTAATAAAAGTGTTCATACGAACAATTTTTTTTATGAGGTGATTGAAATAAAATGTTCGAATTATACCCACAAGTGACGCGAATATAATCTCGCAAAAGCGGTGTCTTGAAGTTTTGATCCAGGACGACTACGTTAACATCGAGACCTGGGAACAATTCTCTGAAACCGGCGGCATCTATACCAAAGGCACCATAAACTCCCAAACATATTAAGCCATGTGGGAAATTGCAAAATAAATACGACTTGTTCGGATCCAAATCGGTGGTTTTCACTAGCTTTACAGGAAAGTAGTTGCGAAAATACCGATTAAATGCACACGTTCTTATCCATTGTTTCAATTGTTTCCTGCAAAGGTGAAAATACAACTGGTTTAACGGAATCTAACGCAGTGCCGAAGATTACGTGGTTTGCATAATTTATACTGTTAGATCACTTATTCGGTTAATGTATATATCGTCAAATATTGTTTTGTAAAATTTAAATTTGAATTTCGTGTGAAATATTCTACATTATGTGTGGAAATTTTCTCGTCGTCTCGTAAACTTTACACATGAACTGCGCATTTACTTTAAACATTTTTTGCACTCTTATGAGTTTTAAATCTATTTCTAGGGCGCAATATGTATAAACTATTAACGAATTAGACAACGTTGAATGTAATTAATCACGATTTTCCTGTAATAATATAGGGTAATATTGCCGGTAAAATAATTACAAAAATTTAACGTTTCTTCCGACACCTTAACACACTGTAAATCTCCTAGCAACCATTCGAAGAACATTAACATTACTATACGCTAATAACCAAGATGATATTTAACGAGACTTGATGTATGTTTTTGCTTTTCGTTTAACCGAAAGTACAACGGCGTATAAAATTGTGAAAAACCATATGGACGTTTTTGAATGTGATTTTTTATTTATGTTTCTGACGAAAGAAACATGAATATTGCACTACCGAACTCTTCAATTGTATGTATTAGAATAATAGTGAATAAAAAAAATTATATCATCTGATATTACAAGTGTGCTGTTATTACCTTCTACCGCCGACAGGGTATAAATGATTATCGTAGTACATCCAGATGAAGTAGAGCAACACGCAGTAGCGAGAAGTTTCAGAATAAAAGAAAAGATATATTGCGAGAGGATATCCCATCATTATTAAAAGTAATGTGCCCCATATAATCGTCGTGGTTGCAAGCATTTCCAAATTTCGCTGTAACATAACTTTCAGCGGCGTGAATTTTATCCCAAAAGTCTCCATCGTTTCCCTCCGTCTCGTCCTTTGTTTCCTAAAAATGATTTTTGGTTAATAGTTGATGATCTGCAGCAATTAACATTTAGATTGAAAATTTTCATACAAACTCCTATGTTGTTTGAGAGTGATTGATATGACACTTAATTATATACATATATTTTACTGTAAGAATATCGGTGAAAGTGCAGGAAATGTATGACTCTTAATGAACTTTTCTTAAACTTCCATCGCCAACTAATAAATAGTTGCAACAACGTTCGACAATGTGCTTTAATACTTAATTTTACTATTCACTGTTTCCACGAAGTAAAGATTTTGTTACTCTCTTCTTTTTCTTTTCTTTTTTTTTTTTTTTTTTTGTGAAATTTAGTAAGATAGCCGAAGAAGTAGAGATAACTGAGAAATATAGATGCACACTTTCTTACTTGTTGAACCGTAAATTCTGTCTGCAGAGTCCTCAATTTCCAGTATCAATGTAGTTTGATTTCGTTTCTGATCCAGGCGGTGGTCGCACTATAGCGGCAAACAATGTAGGGGAACAAATGCTAGAAAATGGATATGGATGAAGTTTATATAAGAATTCTTGCGTCCTTGCGAAATGTTAATATTGTTTTTATGTGGAGGAAAAACATATAATTTATATAACTTTATTAATTGAGATTTCCTTTTCAGGTTGTCATATTTAGTTAATCTTCTGTTTTTATTAATTCAGAATGCAAGTGAAGAAATGAAAATTTGTTTTCCAACAAGTACACTGTGGATTTCAAAATGTTCATGTTCATACTCCTTTCGTATTTGAATATACAAAATAAATTATAATATTCTAATAATAAGTCATTTAATTAGAAATAATTTAATTGATGTAATAATAAGTCATAAAATATTGAGACAGATTTTTTCCACTTTCACCAATTTAATACTTCTTTTATTACTTTTCCATATCGGAAAACTTGCAATTTCACTGTCAATCTACGTAACTTACGTAGTAAGTTCCAATCTTCCTTGAAAAGAGCAATTCTCAACTTATTCTACACTTTTTATCAGGTTAGTCTCACCGGAGATTATCCTCCACTACTTGAAAGAAGGAATAAAATTTATTTATTAGTTATTTTAGAAATCACGAGTTAGGTGTCATAAAAAAGTACTAAATAAAGATGTTGCTATTTTTTTCAAGTAGGAGACTAGCGTGCACATAGTATTAAATCCATGGTTTTTAAAATCAGTGTTTTATTCAATGTTTTTGGCGGGGCCATCATTGTTTGACAATTTTTCATTTGACCTCAGCCTTTACAAGAGTCAAACAACGCTCGAGACGTGGATTAATTGACGCGATCTACGAAATCACTATTCTTAACAGCGATTCTGTCTCGCAGATGTACTTATATATATAGTATGTACATACATAGGTGCATCAATGGAGTATGTCCAGCTTGAATACATGCTTGAAACGTTATTGCTTTTCTATCTATTAATTGTCCAGTTCTAGAAACGTTGAAACCTATGCAACTATTGTAGAGGTTTTACATATAACATACGTTACACGTGTATGTTTATATATATATTCATTACATTATTGTCTACGTACATATGTCGAGTAAAAGTTAAATTCACGCAATTGCTTACACACATTTATATATCAACAATAAAGAATTCTTGATCTAATCAAACAATAGTAAAGGCATAGTCTGTAGTACTTAACGATCATAATATCAAAAATTGTCGAGTTAATAAGTTAGCAGATTAAAAAAATTTTGGAAACTTTCCAAAGTATTAAATCCACCAAATCAAGTATTAAACAAGAAGATTGTTCATATTGTGAAGAAACAGAGAATGAAGATATATTTAAACTGGACATACTAAACAAATATATATATATATATATATATATATATATATATATACAAATCATTAAAGCTCTTGGAATTTATTGCTTCGTCTGTCCTTAAATCCTTATACACGATGAACTCTATTGGTTCTTTTCTATGGAAACGTCTTAAAATATACTTAATTGACGAGCTTGCTAAAATATGTCGCCTAAAAGGCGGCATATTTCCTACATTCGCGGCACTCTCACACCACAAAAGTCATTTGGAACATCGACGATTTACAATTGAGCAATTTCTTGGTCCATTGAACAACCACTGTGAGGATCCATTAACAAATTATTGGCAACCGTGTTGATCACTATACGAACTCCAGGTGAACTGAATCCGCGTTTTCGACGTACTTGTGCTTTTCCTTCTCAAAAAAGTCTACCACGTGCTCGATAAATTTCCCATGATATTCGTCAATCTGTTCTACGGTTGGTTCTTCTATCTTGGGTAATTCCATTGGACTACCGACTGTGGAAAAGAAAAGAAAATCGCAAGAATTATAAAAGCTTGCAACTGTCACAGGGAAAGGTAGGAACTGTTCAAAATAGAAATGTTCCTCTGCTATAAAATTATCGTTGGATAGTTTGATATTTTTCATTCAACCGAATTTGATAAATTGGGTATGATAAAATTGTTGAGGTTGTGAAAATTTTAACAATGTCATTTCAATTGTTACAAGTATACTATACTATTTTGTGGGTTAATACTTGCCAACGACAGTGATTGGTGTTCGCCGTGGAATGATACCGAAAGTATACTGGAAGAATCCCCGGCCTATCGGTATAACCGGCGCTATACCGATTTTCTTTCGAATATAGTTCTGCAGTTTGTTCATAAACGAGCCCTCCGGAAAGGACACTTGGTCAAACAGGTTTGTTTCTCCGAACGAACAGACAGGAACTAAGGGAGCGCTAAAACAAATAAAAAACGAGTTCTATTATTACAATGGGGCATTGCAACACTGACATTAACACTCGATCATCAAATTATAAGTAGCTTACGAATTTCCACGTATCTTTACATTGAAATATTCTAATTAATTGAATAATTGAATATTAAATATAAATACTAAAAGTAGAAATTTTTCTTATTCCACAAATACATTTTAACGAATACTCCGCTTTGGATGTTCTGCGTATGTTTGCAATTTCCCATAAATACATAAAAATTCGTAAAATGTCAATTGCGCGAGGATCGAGAGGGAACAACAGTCTGGAAGAAATATTGAGTGAAAAAGGCGGGAAAGAAGCGGTAAAATGGCTTAGGCGAATAGAAAGCAGAAAGAAAGATAAAAAGAGACAGGGAGAAGAGAAAGAAGAGATAAGACAGGTCTAAAAAGAAGAGAGCAAGAAAATAAACATGAAATAAAATGAAAGAATTAGGTTAAGATATTTAAGTAGACAAAAGAATAACGAAGTTAAGATAAATATAAGTATAGGATAAAGCAAAATAGGATACAAAAATATTATGAAAATATTGCAAAATTTAGGATAAATGCAATGCGAAATGTGCAATGTAAAAATCAAAGTCAATTTCAAGGCCAAAGAGGCTGAAATTAAATATATACATACATAAAAATCCGTAGTGTAGTAAAAAATGATCAGGAGAATCGAAATCACGATGTTAATTTTAAATCAGATTGTTTTATCCAATCCTATGTACTTCGCCTGATACGCTGATGTTTGTCGCGTGAAATATATAATACAATGTCAAGTATCCCAATTAAACGACAAATTGATTCGGTTCATGATGACTCAATTAACGCGGATGTCTTTTTTTTTTTTTTGGTTTTTATTTATCATTAGAAATTATATCAGTAAAGTAAAAGTGAAAGATCAGTTGATTCAAAGTGCCGTTGTTATTTCATGTTCATTCAACAGTAACGATAGTGAATTCTAACCCATTTTTCAGCGCGAGCTTTACGAAGCCTTTCCTCCTTTTTATTAAGATACGATAAGTGCCTGGCTTGCATTCCATTGCTTCCGCTGCTCCACCGACGATCAGAACTGTTGCTCTTCCGGTGTATGGAGCCGCAGGTTCCATCGATAGTTGTTGGTTCAGACTTTCTGATGTACTACTGACGACACCTGCGTTTCAATTGAGAATCACAATTAAACGTCTGACTTTTTGGTTGTTTGAAATAGCAAGCACGCTAAAATTGAGAAAGCAGGGAATTAGATGAAGATCTTTAAGAGTGACGATAGAAGAAATTTTGGGAAGGGAAAAGTAATAAATGATTTACAAATTTATCATTATGTTGCGATCAGCGCATTAGGTTCTACGTTTAGTAAAATATTCGAGAGATATTTGTTTTCCTGAGGGAACTATGTATTTTAATTACAAAATGTTTTTCAATTATTTGGCTGACTATTTCTAGACAAATTCAAACACGTTTAGATCGCGAGTCAATGTTTAATAAAATAAAATATTTTCCAATAAAATAGTTTCATCGTAGTTCTTTTCATTGCTCTTCAAACAGTTATATTTCCTTTTTCTACACGGTCACAGATATTCAAGTCAGACTTAATTATTTGAGCATGTAGAATCGCGTAGATGTACATTCCGATTTTCCAGCTTTTTGTAGGACGAATACTACAGAAGTTTAATATATTAACAGCTTATGTAATTCACTTGATCAGCTCGAAAGGTTTTTCTGAACTTCGATCTAGACGCTGATTGTCCTCGCGTTCTGTCAATAGTGATATTTAAAGATTTATACAATTAATAGAATTATGCCGCCGCAGCATTTAGTTTGAGGAAATATAATTCCATCATTCGCCTTTTTCCATAAAAAGGCATAGATCTACGTAATATTGTAATTAATATAAATGTATATAAATGTAATTTAAATATATTCGCGCTTATATCATTCACGATCCAAGTAATTACAGCATATTCAATGAAGTGTATTCATGAAGCAAATAATGATTGGCGAATAGTGCTTATTAGCATAAATGATTTGCTTCGGAGTAATCGGATAAAAATTTTCCGTGATACGTACAATTGATGCGACAGTACTCTCGGAAAAACGGTGCCCTGAAGTGTTGGTCCAATATAACGACTTTGATCTCGATCCCCGGAAACAATTCTTTGCAACCGGCGGCGTCTGTCCCGAAAGCACCATAAACCCCCGATGATAAAATCCCATGCGGGAAATTGCAGAACAAATACAACTTGTTCGGGTCCAAGTCGACGGTTTTTATTAATTTTATTGGGAAGTAGCTGCAGAAGTATCGCTGCCAGGCACAATTTCTCATCCAGTTCAACAGTTTTCGCCTGGATCGCACAAATGGTTAAACCATGGTTCTGAGTTCTGAGCGTTTGTTTAGTTTGGTTCGAGTGATTTACATGAATCGTGTATGCCGAGTGGTATTGGCAGAGAATAATTTTGCAAAGAGAATTTCGTACAACAATCCAGCTGAGCTCATTTTAATGCGTGAAGCTTATGCTTTGGACAGTGTTGAGTTCTGTTTTTCCAAAGATTACTTTTCGTTTTCTTTTCTTTTTTTCTTTTTTATGTCGAACACTGGATGAGGAAATAATGATACTTTCTTTTCTCGAAAATTATAAGAAGACGTTATTAAATAAAAGAAGACGTTATTAAATAAAAACGCTGAAATCTTTTTCCGTAAGCAAGACTGTATGTTCACTGATTGATGTTGAAAATTAAAATCTCCCCTTTACAACACGACTCCGAGAATATTTCTCTAATTAAGTTTACATTGTTGCCGTACAATCATACAAGTCTTGAACAACAAAAAAAGAAAAAGAAAAAAGAAAATTCAAGAAATCGTATATATTTCGTTATGTAACTCTGACGTTTAATATTGAATAAAATGGTTGGTGACGGCTCCTGAATCGTATAGCTCCTGAACGATTGGTACGTCAACGACGTAAGCGTTCAATTAAAGAAACATTTGTTTCAGATGAAAATGCAACGGTGCACAGAATTGTAGAAAGCAATAAGAATTTTAAAGAATTGTCAAAGCTGTAACATTTTGATTAAAAATGTCCAGACTGTGCTATTTTAGTAATATTTTAATTACTACTATAAAATTAAAACGCTTTTGTATCAGTAACGTCAATAATAAAATAATATCCAACATCGATATTTACATTCAGAATTTAACAAGAATCGAATATCTGTCTCACAGTCAAACTTTCGCGTACTCTGCGTTAAGTGTAAATTACATATTTGTGTATCAAGCTCGTTTATGTGTTGACTTAACGTGCAGGAATTTTATCGACTCGTTTCTATCGGACGAGATAAAAAAGTCTCGATATAAATCAGTGATTTTGCGAAATTGTGTCGCAAACAGAAACTCACCGTTTACACCCCACATCGGTCTTGTTCCAATCGTAATACATCCAGACGAAGTAAAGTAATATAAAGTAACGCATGGTCTCCGTGAAGAAAAGAAAATACGCGGTGAGAATGTATCCGCAGAAGTTTCCAAAGGCGAAGAATACGATACATACTGCGGCTGAAAGCGTTTCCAGTCTTCGCTTTAACGGAACGTTCAAAGGTGCAAATTTGACTCCGAAAATCTCCATTATCTTTTTCTTCTTCTTCCCTTTCTTCTAGATATTCCCTTTAGCTACGACGATATTGATACAGTGGTTCCTCTTTTGGGCTAATTAATACTGAAACACGTCGTACATAAAATGAAAATTAAGAAAATGACGAATGATATTTGTAAGTGTGTTTTTCTTTCCAATTATGATATATTAAACGAAAACTTTAAAATAATATATAATAAATGTAATATAACATATAATAAAGGAAAAATTACAGAAATAAGTCTGATGCAGTAACCTGATCTGTGAAAATGTATAAAATGTGTAAATTATATTCGTGATTAAGTATGCATTAATACTGAATATCAATAGGTACTTTTTTAAGTAACAATTTACATATTTTACGTTTAAAACCCATTACTGCAGTAGAAAATGTGATTGGAAGAAATCAGTTCTTGTTTCCTTCTAATATTATTTTCTTGACTTTCGACTAATAACTTTATTTAAGCAGTCATCTATGTATTTTTACTGCTTTTCTCCGCGCCATCGTCGTTTTCAAATTATGCACCAATTAAGAAAACTGAAGATGTTGAAAAGTAAATAATGATTAATGATTTCAAAAAATAATTTTAATCATAGAACAATTATAAACAATCCTATATTCGAATAATAAATTAATGTTTGTGAATAAATAATTATTACGAATGATCTGACTAAAGCCTGACAAATAATTTTATATCTTTTAATTACTAACGTTGCAATAAGATTTTTAATTTGAAATAATAGCGGTTAGAGTTCAAAGAAATCTGTATGTTTCTAAATTGAAATGCTTATTTACTGATAAAGGCTTTGAATATCTGTGTGTTTAGTGAACTTGATTAATCGTTTTCTTGTTCTTATCATAATTTTGACGAAAAAAACAAAAAAAGATTCCTTCACAGTTATTGCGAGTTTCTACTATATAATAACATATTACATTTTCTTTATTTACAAAAGTTTCAAAACATCAATAATAATCACTTGACTATTAACAACAATGATCTTCAGACGACTGATCAAGTTCCCTTCGAAGCTTTCTGTTAATTCTCTATTCTAAAATTACATACGAACATCTATGTGCATAAATATTTTTGTGAAAAACTGTTATTTCTATGAAAAGAAATTTCTAAAGGTGAATTAATCTCGCTGTACCCCTGAATCTTTTGTTTTCGCTCGAATGACGAAGAATTCCTAATGTTCTAAGAAAATCTTTATTAATTGAAACAGTAATCTTCTGTACAACTTTTCTAAATGATTTTACGCCAAATTTGATGATCCATCAAAGCGACTCGTATTGACATAATATCAACAATAATTCTCCGACATCGTCCTCCGATAACGTCTCAAAGCAAAATTTTCTAATCGGATTTCTAATCCAAACAACTTTCTCTACACTGTCATTACTGTACGATTTCGTGCTAAAGTTCATAATCCACCGAAGTGATCTACAATGATTCTTTGAAACTTTGAAGTTTCGAAAATGAAATTTTCAAACCGTTGAATAACAATTTTCAAATAATAGTTGTTCCTCCACACTCTAAGCCAATGATGGCGAACCTATGACCCGCGGGTCAGACACTGACTCACGCGTTGATTTTTATAAACTTATCATCATATATATAAAAGAATTTTAATTATTTTTCGAATCCCTCTTTTCAAAAAATGTTAAGAAAATTACAAGTGTCCGGTTAGAGGTTAAAAGTGAGAAATAAATGCATAATTATGTTTTATGGAGGATTTACGACTTGGTTATGTATACATATAGGTATTTTAAATCTTAAATGTTACATGAGTTACTTGTGCCTGAAACATTTTATATAGCGCTTACGATTAAACAGATGTAATAAACACTGAAAAACACACTAGATCCCACTCTCAGAAGTTGCTAGTTTTTTTATATAATAAAAGAGAGAGACAATAAAAAATATTAAGACAATAAAAAATATTAAGAAATAAAGTATATATATCTAATGTATAGTGCAGAGGTGACTGGGCATGACGTCACTCCTTTTATGTCAATTTTTGTCGACGTCGACGTTTATTTTCTGCTCTTCACTTGCAAAGTGAAAGTTGCAAAACAAAAAGGGAACGTAAACTTTTTAGAGGATTATAAAAGTGAGAACAAAAGAAAAAGTAGTTTTTAACCATCCTCCCCACCCTTTTTCCAAGTGACGCCACTGACTTAGTGACCCACGAGCTAGTACTAAAAAAAAAATAATAAACAAAATTTTGATCTACTTCGCAAAAAGATTCGCCGTCACTGCTCGAAGCTGTCACTACTGTACGATTTTGCGCCAAATTCGGCTCACCGCGCGACTTCAACCCAACACACTCCAAGAATAGAAAAGATTAGAACTCGACGGAATCGACACAACGTGCATGACGATTACGCAATTCTTTCGACAAAGAAACGTGCCTGCAGGTCATTGATCCTCAGCATTTCCTGTGGCAACGCTTTGTCTCTTCAACAACAAATTTTACATCCGAAATCATTTCGTTGCCATTCCAAAGAGCAAAGTCCGCGTTCAACGCGAAGAATGTGCACCAGTCATCAAGTCGATTGCATTTCGCTCGTGTGAATAAAGCGTAAGTAAATTTATAGATTATAAATAAAGGAATGCATTTCACTCGTCGATCGCTATGTGTAATGAATTCAGGTGAACTTGAACTTCAAAGTATCTACAACGCACAAGTAATGATTGAAGAGAAACGTGAAGACGCTGCCTGGCCGTCGATTAATTTAGTAGTGTTGTTAAGTGATTTTCAATTCTTAAGAGTGACTTGTGAGAGACTTTGCAAGGTACAAAGTCATTTTGAATATTTAATAATCCCGATATTTCTTGTTTTTGCCGTTTTTTCATTTCGTTTCTTCGAACATCTCCTTCAGAATAGATGTTTTTGCCATGACAGAAAAAAAAAGAAGACAGAAAAGAAAAGGAAAGAATTTGATTTACGTAGATGTTAATCAATTCCGCGAAAAAGCTGTTTAAATATGAATAAAAATTATTACATAGCTTGTAAAGGATCTATTTTATTAGTAATTAATAGTATAATGTTGGTACGTATAATACAAATAAAAATGTCGTTTTGCAGCATATAATATAAATAAGGATTTTGCGATTATTAATATAAATATCGCATTTTGCGATTATTATTAGATAACAATCTACAAATCGAGTGACAGTAATTATAATCTACGATCTACGCGTTATAATAAATATAATACACTCAATTTGACTTACATAATGATAGCAACATGAATGTATGAAAATATAAGGATGATGAACATAATCGGTTTCGAGACAATTTGTTTTATAAAAACAATATATATGTACGTATCTTCGGAAATATGAAATCGCATGAAAATCCGCGGTCTGGCTACAAATGACTGTTTAAATATTTCTAAAATTTCTAGAGAATCTATACTTGTACTAAATTTGCTAATTATCTTTTAGAGGCAACAAAATAATGAAAAATATTTACAAAAGTGAATCAGTCGTTTTCGTTACCTTGAAATCACAACGCGAATGAGAAATAATATATAAAATGCGCCATAATACGTTTCTTTTGTGAGAACATTTTCTTTTGTGCAATAGCATCGCATACATATGCATATAAAATCATATTAAATATTTCTCAACACGATTTACATATATGAATGCGAATATGAAATTACACGTACAATGCAGTGACCTATAAAAAGTGTTTCACGCCATTGTATTCTAAAGTTCATATCGTTTAGCATGTTTCGATGTGGTTACGAAAATTTGATAAAATAAAAACAAAATGAAATATCTGATAGAAAGAATAAGTTACAATAGAAAACGAAAAAAATGAAATATATATCACAGCCATTAATTATCTATCTCGTCAAAGATAAATAATTTATCTAGTTGAGATTAAGGAATGAATCCAAGATAAATGAATTCAAGACTATTTCTGATAAAGTTCCTTCCTTGTTATTAAATAGTCTGTCAATATTCTTCATTATCATCACGATTGTAAATATTTCATTTCTAACTAAATATTTCAAACTAATATTTTTGTATTATTCTGCTGTTTAGAAATTTCTATAATTTTTAATGGTTTCTGCAAATTCTAAGTTAATAAAAGTAATAATAGAATTATAAATACTAGAATTCCTAAAATTGATTTAATATTTAAATAAATTTTGTATAAATTTTATAAAATTTTATAAAAGAAATTTTATAAAAATTTAATTATATAATTAAATTTTTATCTCTGTGAAATTTTTTTAAACATAATTGGTTTCAATTTCAATGAATTTATACAATTGTCACTGCTTCCTGAGGTTTCTTTACAATAATCTAGATCATTAATTCAGATAACCAATTACAATTCCTACTTGAGACAATAATACTTCGAATACCTTGTCTAAAATTAAATCGGGCACAACGCGTGATCTTTTACGATACGATATTTTCATAAGGGCACCTGTTAGAAATTAAAATGCAACTCGACTTATGCACACAGCTATTCAAATCAAGAATTAGTAATGAAAGAATGTTCTTTCATTACCATCTTATTGATTATTCACAAGTTCTTAAAAGGAATTGTTAACGATAACGAAAGTTTAGATTCGTATCGTCTGACTAAAATTGAGAAGTACACCGAATTCAACAAAGAACATTTCAAAACATTGAGAAAAAAAGATGAATTAATATACCAAGTCAGTTACCTGAGATTAGAAGTTGAAACATTTTCGAAACGATTAATTGTATAAAAAAAAAAAAAACGAGTGAAATTTCACGAAATTCTCGTACAGTGAATTCCTTGGTGCTCATTCATTCTTCGTACCTATCCACACGTCAATGAGGAAGTAATCAGAGTCATTAACAAACGACCACATGAAATCTCGAACAAATGATCTAGTCACGATCTAGTCTCATGCAAGCTCACATTGAATCTTTCTGCTCTTTATGAAAAAAATGCAAAATTGAAATGAAAGAGCCATTATTGTTTGTTTTAAATTTTTCACTAATGAGAACACCATCATCATTTGTCAATAAATACATATTACACACTATGCGTACTCTCGCTCAAAATTTCGGAGTATTTTATTTCTCTGACAAACAAGAATGTTGTAATCACGTCACTCATTTTTAAATATATATTAAAAAAATGATACTGCGAATAAAATATTTATTAGATCTGTAGATTGATTTCAGTATATTTCTTGAATTTTCTAACATGCTTCAAATTGTTTCGGAGCTGCAAAAATTCAATTCTTCACTGTTTGTCATTTATTTCACGTTTAATTCAAACAATTCAGGAAAATGAAGGGAAAAGACGAAAGTGAATTTTTAATAGTAGTATCACGTTTCAAATTTTCTTCGAATAACTAACTTTCTGGCATTATCGGCACTCACCAACGTAAGAACGATATATACAAACATTAGAATTCATCGATTAAAGTCAATAGTTACCATAACTCATAAACTAAATAATTCATACGCGGATGATAGTATACAAATTTTACGAATTATTCTTATAGAATGTAAATAAGAAACGTGACATTTATAAAAATAAAAATACGTGTAACATTTCTAAAATTTCACAATAAATCTCCACATGTTGGTAACATAAATTTGAATTCTAAGAATTATACAGATGACTCTATTAAAGTTGAAGGTGACTCATTAAATGTGTTAAACATTATTATTATTATTTCTCTGCTGAAGTTAAACGCGATTCGCAGTTTTCTTTTTTCAAATCAAGAATGCTTCTCCAAGTTCTCGTGCAATTAAAAAGACAAATATTAAATTTTCAAAAAAGTTTCAATATTTGGAAATACAGATTTCTCCACTACGATTTTCTCAAATCAAATATCTTCCTCCAAAATCCTCGTAGAAATGGAATGAAAAATTTCAATTTTCAAGAAAGTTTCAATATTTCGAAATACAGATTTTTCTATTAAAACTGAACGTCAATCGCAATTTCTTCAAAATCGTTCTTTGAATTCTCGTACAATTAGAACGAAAAATCTCAAAAGGGTTTCAATATTTGGAAATACAGACTTTCTTATTAAAACCAAATTCGTCATTTAAAATTTTCTCAAGGGGAAAATCATACTCGTGCTATCAGAATGAAAAGTCTCGAGTTTCAACGTTTAAACCTTCTGGCAATTGTCGCCGATCAAAAACACAACAAACTAACGTGCTCGACCATTCAAGAAGAAGATAGATCTTTCAAACTTTACTCACCGATCTCTTCAAACGAAATGTCCACGAGAAAAATACCCACGAGGTCCGCACTACGTTTCACTGAATAACAGATATAGTCGTTTGCGTAAACATGCTAGTAGCGTCTCGTGTTGCAGTCACGTTTCACTAGTAGAACAGCCTTTAGCGATATCCGGCTTTTTGTGCAACGTTATCGCGGTTGGAATTTGTCCGCAAACTGAAACTTTTACCAGACGACGAGCCGAGCAGCAGCAGGACGAACGGAAAACGAAAAAGGTAAACGCTCGCGACGAAATGCTCGGCTCGGCATCACGCTGTTCACTGGTCGAATCGCAGAGCGTCGAAAGCACGCAGGCCACGCACGCATACTCGCCTGCGTAGCCGAATCAATGACGAGAAAAAGCGAGGATTCTTTCACCGTTAGGAACGCGCCGCGGATTAAAGTTGAGGTGCAGCGTGTATGCAGTTCCGTGCAGTTGGCTTCCTTTCTCTCTCGATCGATAATCCGTGGATCTAGCTGAAGGGAACGACTGGCCGGTGAAAGATTGCAGTGAGTGAATGGTCGAACGTTTCCAAACAAATTATGGTGGAGTTAGAAGAGCAGTTTTAGTAGTTGCCAAGAGGGGATTATTATTAATAGTAGTTCTCAATTAGTGGATGATTTAAAGTGCGTGGAGTGTACACTACCGTGCGTGAATAATTGGACACTTTTTGTGCAACTCTGTTGAAAGATTGATATCTTCATTATCCCATCGACAATTAGCCAGCATTCTTCTTCTTCTTCTTCTATTTTTCTTTAATGTTGCATCGACAGCGAGGTCATTAGCGACGACGGTGCCATTAGATATGTGTGTAGTAGTTTATGTTTTTGAGATATTTTAATACTTTTTGTATGTCAGCCAGCATTCTTCTACTGTTAATTTTCTATATTTTCAAGCTTCACATTCATTTCGAATGAATAACTACGTAAAGTCTGTAAAACTTTCTCAACGTAGCTAGAAACGTATGTTTCAACAACGGACGTGCTCGAGGTCGCTTGGCCTCGGAGTTATCAGCCATTTGATTACTATAATATTACCTGTTCTTTTTATTAATATTTATCAACTGTATATGTTAAGGTTCAGTTGAATTGTATTCTGTATTGCAATAATTTAGAAATATCTAAACATTTATGAAAATTAGAGTGGTAATGTATTGTGACTTGTAGAAAATTTGAAGATAAGCGAAGAAAAGTTCTCCTAGTTTCACGTTCAATATTTGTATACACGTTCGTGGTCGATTGACGAGTCTAAAGATAAAGGAAAGTGCTCCGATTGCGCAAACGCGAAGATATAGGTATAATAGATGTTGCGACATCTAATATACGTGAAATATGCTTTTACTCGTGTGTTAATTCTATGCTATCGAGGTATCGAACTATTTCAGTTTCAATTCTGTATTTTAGTCTGTAAAAATTTGCACGAGTCTACAAATTATTAGAGATACAGAGAGAAGTTTTTTTTCATAACAAATAAATATTTCTACATGACTAAACTTTTACGAGGTTGTGAAAAAATTTTGCATTACAAGGCATAATAGTATCAGCTTTTGGATCAGTGAGAGATTATCAATTTTTTCATGGAATTATAAAAAAAGAAGATAAGCAAAGGGAGATAAACACGTAGAAATACATAGTATAAAGATTACGAACTGCATTCGAAAAATGTGCGTACAGATATTTTATTATACTTCCCAACGTGTGAAAACTTTCTAATTACACATGTGTAATACTGTTTTCGCATAAAAAAATCTCGTGAAATTTTCTCTCAATATTTAATTAATTGACTTTGGCGAGTAATTCTTTGTCAAAATTTCTATAAATTATTTAATAAAGAAGATTAATACAATAATCCTCACATTATAAATGAAGTTCAAAATTATCTTCAGAGGACTGAACTATCTGATGAGAACTTTCTCTTTTCCAAAAGTTTGAATAAAATGTCAATTTTGAACAAAAACATAATTTCTTTTCCACAGAAAAGATTTTAATATTTATTTCACACACGATTTATTTCTTGATTGTAAAACTGATGAGTGCTCTGAATTTTTAGACAATAATTTGTACGATTTCGTTTTAAAAATTTGATCTGCTTGTACAGAGCAGGAAGTTTTATGTGTTCCCAGTTCTCCGAGGATTAAAGTACAAACTCTATATCTGAATGGTATAAATATCTTCAGAGATAAGATTCAAGTTCTATATCTTCCCCTTCTTCTTCTTTCAGCTTTTATCTGCACAGAAAAGGACAAATTCTCTGTTCACGCAGGCCAGGTGTGAATCAGACAACTCTTCTATTGAAACAATACGTTTATTGCTCGATCTATAAAAAAACAGACGAAAGGGCAAGGTGTGCACCTTGGTTATCAAGGTTAGAGGCCGTGCATCCGCACCGAGAGAAAAATATACCTCGATTAATTAGAATCTATTACCATCGCGACAACAATTACAATTAGTTAAACCGATATATCGTAATGCGTACGACGTATACATACAATAATGCACGTGTAGTTTCCGAAGCTTCCGATCTCGTTTCTCATCAGTGTTGATCTTTACAATTTTTCTTTTCTTCGTAAAAAGATCTCTGCCTAAAGTAGAACGTGAAGTTTTCCGTCCTAGTTCTCTTCGTCGACGATAATTAACTGTTCTCCTAGCTCGAAAGGAAAAAAACACAAGTAAAAACTCGCACGAAATCGCGCGCACACTCTCTTCTTTGCCTCTCAGACAAAGTAAATTTTTTTTCGTACTTTCTTTTCCTGAGAAATAAAAATATCGTAATTATAACGTCAGTTAATTACAATCGTTGAGTTTCTGAAAATATTTCTTCGAGAAATAAGTACAAGTTCAAATGCCAACTGATGAGAGTAAGTAACAAGAGTAAGTTTCAATGCTTAAGTATTATTCAGTTAAGTTTTGATACTTTATGAAATAGCAGTCGTCGCAAATAAGATATTTATTCACTCGGGAGTTTCTTTCAAAAATTCATCAAACATACTCCAGAATTTTGAACGAGAGCATGAGTAGATTGAAACAGTAATCCGCCATTTTTCTTTTCTTTTTTTTTTCTCTTTCCAAGAATACATCGGTCAAACGTTTTCAACATATCGATAATATAATATATGCCTCTCCCCATATAAAATTCACCTTTAATAACGCTGATGGCGTTCAACGATTAACCCTATAATTACCGTTTAGTTAGCAAAACTTGCGATTAGTTGGAACGCGGTTAACAATGAATTTCAGCACGATTAGTAGAACAATATCGCTTCTAAGTTATCTCGGTTTAATTATTGATCTACGCGATCATCGTAAATCATTCGATTCTGCGTAAAGACAGAACGAGAACGAGAAAAATCATCTTTCTCTCATCGTTGGACTGCGGATTTTCATATATCCTTTAATTAAACGAATGTAACTGAAATAGAAATTTTTTTTTCACTTACTACATGTATAATAATAAATGTTCTACTTCGGATATTTTATATATTATCGTATGCATGAGTGCATAAAAATCCGCAGTCTACATATATCGTTATTCGCTTGACATTTTCGAGAAAACAACATTTCGAGTCTATTTTCTTTTTTTTTTCTCTCTCTCAACTTTTCAATAAATCTTTTTATCGAGAGAATCAGTTTCCTCTTTAACGAAGGTACTTTTATATTTACAAAAAAATTCTCCGCTTCACGTGTTCGACGTGTATTCTCACGCAGGATCGAGCAAGTTTCTTTTTCAATTCACTCCGAGTTTCATTTTGATAACGAATCACGAATCGAGTACACGTCCGAAAGCGAAACGAGACATCGGATCACGGCCGATTTATGGCTGTGCACGAGCAGAAAAGTTCGGAAAGTAAACGTGAATCTCGGAATTCTAAAGGTGAACAACAGCACCGATCGAAGAAAAAAAAATCGCCTACCGTCAAAACACACGCACACACAGTTTTACAAAGCTCTTCTCGTTCGGTCTGGCCGTTTCCGTTTCGCGGCTCCTAAAAGCGAGGGAACAGCGGTTTCGACTGAAGTTTCTTTATTTTTTTCTTTTTTCGTTTTTTTTTTTTCCAAGCCGTAGATTATCTTCTAAGCGCGAAGCCTAATGCTCGTACGTCCCTTTCAAAGTCCTATTACCTAGTCGACCGACGAGGCAGCATTTATATTTTCATATCTTCGTCCGAATCTCCTTTTTTTCGAGAGAGATCTTTTACAAGAGATGCAGATTTCGGATTTCTCTCCCTTTCAGCAGAAAATTTAAATTTCCATTTTAATCCTGCTACGATCTTTAGACGTTTACATTTTAACCTTGCTCTTATTTAAACAACAAAAAATCATATGTAGTTTGTTCAATCAGAATAATTCTTATTTAGTTAGAAAAATATTGCTATTTTGGATAGAAAATGATCGAGAGCATGCCTATATGTTTGCGGACAGCAACAGGATTAAAACCTCGCAATCCTCGTCTGACGTTTTAAATCAGTTACATCGTGCAATTTTTAATACTATTCTCGGTTCCAAACCTCGATCACTGACTAGATCAGGACTTTAAAGATAGAATCTCAGCCTCCGCTAAGCACGCAGTAGTTGCATATTGTCACGAATCTTCTTCGCCCTATCTACGACATCCACATACATACGACTCGAGTCTCTCTGCTTCGACAGAATTTCTACACGATCGCGACGAGAGCAACGTCTGATCGTCCAAACCGTACTCAACGATCGATAGGAGCATCTGTACGTATTTTCGAGGAAACAACAAATAGCAACGATGATGTTTGGACGACACGTTGCGCGAAACGCTTGGCTACTTACTATAAACGATTGTCAGGGACGGACAGTGAGGTCGTTCAACGTAAAACGTCGAAAGGAACCGCCGATTGACCAAGGCGAGTGACTTGAGATTTCGTGTCACGCACAAGAATCGCTCGTGTCCTGTGTACGAAATCTGGAAACGAAAGAACTCGAAACAGAGACACGAAACTAAGGAAACTTTACATTTTGTAGAAATTATTTTTAGAAACTATTTCTTACGTGGAGATTATCTTTTCGAAAAGATATCGACGCTTCAGTGGTTCATGGATCGCGATATTTCATCGTAATAATAAATTTTATGAATTGTAGAAACCTCCGTATTTAATTTTAACGACTCGCAGTTAGCGGAATCGTTTCGTCAATGAATCACGATATAATATTTATAAGAAAAAGGATGAGAGAAATTTCGAATCCGTGTCCCCGTGTTCGAAATAAAAAGAAATTTAAATAAATTGAACTACTTTTGAAAATAGGATAAACCGATTTCTCATTGGAACGAATGGATACACTCTTTCGCGTCACGTCGTTTCAATGAAACTGCTACTCTAACGCTATTCTAACGTCAATGAATATCACCAACGCAATAAAAAGTAATAAAAAGATATCTCAACGATCAAGCATTCTCGAACTATTTGGAGTCAATAATAATGTAAAATTATAACGCATCTCTGACTCGCAGGTACGGTCAATTAACTCATTGGTCTTTTTTTCGTCCATTCACCAAGAAATCAACGATTTTTCTTTACTTCTTCTTTCTCTTTTGGAGCTCTGAACGATACTGATCGAAATGACGCGAAAGAAATGAGCTAATTGACAGTGATATACAAACGCGATTATCATCAACATTTTGCTTCGTCATTTCGTGTTTCTAAAAATGCTTAACAATGAGTATAACGATTCTGTCCCACGAAGTATACACGTACACGCATGCAGTGTATCTAAATTAAATATACGCACACTATTATCTTTGCGATTATTCAAGTATATGAACGAATCTTTCGCACGAAAGTTATGTGATCTGATATTGAACAATTAATAGAATTTGGAAAATTTCAAAGAAGATTCAAGTTTCATTCGAGATTCCTCACACATTTAGACGATCAGAGATGTAATAGCCTGTGTATATCCAAAGTGAACGTACTGTGCACGTACGTGTACAAGTCGGGAGAAAGCTCTTAAGAGTTTATTGCTTCATCTAATCTAGAATTGAACCGCGAGTACGACCTCGGCGCTCAGCCATTGAATCTTCTTGGGATTCTCGTTCGTTCATTCGCGTCGAAGATGAATCGATTACGTGCCATTAGGATTCGTTTAATTTCATCGTGCGAGCACAATGCGAACCAAAGATGACGCTTAATTGACTCATCTCGTGAACAAACTCCAAAGCACGCGCATCTAACGAGCATTTAACGTTAGTCAGTCCTATACACGTTGGGTTAAGTGATCCACGCTAAAGAACCGAAGCCGTAGCGCCACGAGAGGAACCTGCCGCTCTCCGCATCCCAAGAATTTGCACAACGTTGCACAGTATTCTCTTCAAACGTTTCCCTTTCTTTTCTTTTTTCTTCTTTTTTTTTTTCTTTTTTTCTTTTTACACATATCGAAAATACCGCGTGCCAGCGGCCGCGACTTCATTCACCAACCACGTGACATAATAAAATACGATGTACAATAATCGAATAGACGCTTCCTCGCTGTACAACGATGGATAAGAAAATAACAAAAAAGCGATCGACATTTTTTTTCATTGTTAAGCCGTCAATTTAACTCTACAGGTACGTCGTCGACGACCTTTCTCCCCAAACATTCCACCACGTCCCGCCTCCTCCCCCCCTCCCCCCTCCCGTTCTAAAATCGTACAATAGCTTAGCTACTTATAATTGAACAACAAGATCCCACACGTTCCATCCGTAACAACGACGACGAGAATACTGATTATTGGTGTTTTGGCAGCCGATATCCGCGTAGCACGCGAACGACAATTCTCATGTTATTCCTCCCTCTCTTCCTCATCTTTGAACATCGTCCATCTCTCCTGGACATCACCGTGTTACCTTCTCGATATAGTCCAGCGTCGATCAATGTACGGCCGAACGTTCCTTCGCGAAACGATACCTAGAGAAACGCGAGAGATCTCTTTCCTCGGCGAAAGAGCACGCGACTCGCGGCGAGAAACAAACAGGGTGGGCAGTGGTTTCTTCATTTTTCAGCGACCGATCATCGAAGGGAACAGTTATCGCGCGAAGCACCGACCGCTCTCGTCGTCGTCCGAGTCTCCTTCCACGTCTTCCGTCCGTCACCAGGCACTTTTTGCCGCTTCGATCCGTTTTTCCTTCGGATGGACGTCGCTGGAAGGAACGTGATCGCGCCGAGTTGGCATATGGGTGGTCGGTGGGCGCGCGCGCGCCACTACAAACACCGTACTATCGAGCGGAACGGTCGATCCGATTGCTTGGTTCTGTCCAGTGCTTCGCTGGCTGGGAGGTCCGGTCGCAGAGTTACGTGGACGTCGACGGTGACGACGAGATCGGGTCCGGCTGGTAGTACCTCAAGCCGTTTATCTGCAATTTGTTACGTTTCCTGATGTAGCTATGGTATAATTATACCCGCTTTAGGAGCAGCGTGGCAAAAGAATTGGTTTAGCAACGACACCGACACGAGTTCTGATCGTGGGATGATCCAATGCAACATTTCATTCCACTGTAACTTTTCCTCTGGTCAAAGAGAAAGAAAGTGCAAGAGGTTTTTATGGAGTAGCAAGATGACAAACAGAGTTTCATAACAACTCTGATGACGTTTAACTGTAGGACGATTTAATCCCAACACGAGGGAGATCATAAAGATTTGTTTAATGTTTCTTTTACCATTATTTACTTTCCTAACTGTTGTTTTTTTTTTTTTTTTAACGTTGTTCGCATCAAAGATTTGTTTAATATTTTATCTCGCATTTTATCTCGAGTCTAATCTCCTAATATAATAAACTATATCTTTTTTTCTTCATTACAAAAATTCCTCTCATACTTCTAATTTATATAACAAATAAAAATCCCTGAAAATATCGACTACTTTTTATTATTCTACTATTCTGGTTTTATTATTTACTATTCTACTAAACGTGAAAGTTGCTTTCGTTTCACTTGAAATCTGGTCTTCACAATTATACACAATACCAACAAAAAGCGAGTTCTAAAGAATCCGTACCGTCATGTCGTATTCCGTGATATAAGCGGGGATCTCCAGTTGCTCGGGAGACATCACGTCGTAAAGATACTCGACTCCAGGTAAATTGTGAACCTTCTGTTTGATGGCTGGAGCCATGAACGTCGTGAACCACCATGTCATCATCTACAACAGATAACAAAGGAATTACTACATTTACGTACGCCAGCTCGACGCATTATCGTATTTCGACGTTTCAGTTTAACGAACAGCAGCGGCTACCTGTCGTCGAAATACGTATTATACATTCGGTATGACATTGATTGACGTGAGTGGAAGTGAAAAAAACAGCAGAAAGGTCCAATTATTTTTCTCCGCTTCGTATCGACATCGTTCACCTTGTTTGGCGGTTCCTTTGAAAGCATTTCGTTCCGCTAACAATGCCAGATCCAGTTCACGAGATACTGACTGGCCTTGCGAGGGGTCAAGGATACGCTTGCACGGGTTTGCAAATCGTGAACGCGAAAACGCGTTTGCTCAATGGCTACCGGAAGGGCAGGAAGTTCGATACGATCGTGCGATCAACGTGTAACGCGAATGTGGGAAAAACAAGACGGACAGAAGACGCTTCCAAGCTTGGACTTGATATTACACCTTATCGATCCTTACTGATCGATCATTCCGATCATGCAATAACGCATAAATCTGAATGCGTTAAAATTTTCCGTCAGAATTGATTCGGTTCTGAATGCATTTCAACAAGAAAAATTGATATACTTTCAAGTAGTTTATTGGTTTCTAGAAGCTGAGATTTTTTTTAAATAAGGAAATTAGTTAATTAGTTCTGATTTATTACTGTGTTTCTAAATGCATTAAAATTATTGGTTCTGATTTATTTATCGCGACAGTGTCTTCAAACTCAGGAGAAAATTAATATTA
The DNA here is from genome assembly GCF_011392965.1 of Frieseomelitta varia. Lineage (NCBI taxonomy): Eukaryota > Metazoa > Arthropoda > Insecta > Hymenoptera > Apidae > Frieseomelitta > Frieseomelitta varia. The sequence goes on along the minus strand of NW_025110326.1, from coordinate 680,647 downwards.
ATCATATAGTTAATATTGCTAAACGGTTTATTAATTAATTGCCTGTTTACCTTGGTCCAAAAAGTCGGGTGAATAATGTAAAAGTGTTTCAGGTTCTTCTTATACCTGCAACAGAAGCAGTTTTTCATGTATACTGATGTACGTATCTTGATTTGTGTAATAATTCATTGATATGCATCTCTTTGTCGATTAGAGCTAATGTATACGACGCGCGTAATGAATTTTTCATTCAGAATAAAAAAATTTCCTGTCGAGTAAAATAATTTATCTGACTGGAGTTCTTGCTATTGTTACGTCAGAATTCTGAATAAAGCAAAGTATGATTTAATATAACGTGATGTAATGAACTTTACGAGGTGTTGGTAAGATGTAATTTCTCAATTAAAATTTCAATTCACAGAAAACGAAGGAATTCGTCATATGAATTAATCTTGATGAAATAATTGTAATATTATGTATCTAATGGTTCTGAATTATCTCTCAAAAATTACGTCGTTTCGTTTCATTGAAACTCTCCAATCTGTTAAACAAACAAATTCTTCAAAATTTTACGAATCAAAGATGCTTCTTCGAAATCGAATTTACGACTTCGAAGAAAAGATAAAGCAGCTCATTTGTATGTAGTTCTGAAAAGAGAGGCTTGCCAGAAAAATATCTTACTTGTAAGGAAGCACGTTGTATACTTCGCGCAACCAATGCAAACTAGGATAGTTGTTGCTAGTCGTGAGCGTGTGGAAATAAGCGATAACGTAGTCGCCTTTAACAATTGGATCCAACAACTGTATCAAGTATAGCAGCGCCTGAAACAGAAACGAATAATTTCTCGTTAGTGAATCTACAAAGTAATTTTCACTGTAAAATTAATTAAATTAGTGGATTACACTAATGGTGAAAGCTACATGAAATTTAGAGTAAGTAAATATTTATAGCAAACAGATAGAAAAATTTATAACTTGAAAATATTATTTATGTGAATGTCATTTTGTAAATTCATTGTAGTACAGTACATATAGAGATTGTAGTTTTTACAATAAATTTTTTAATTAAAGATGATCACCATACCGTTCAAACACAAATTAAAAATTATTCAAACACAAATTAAAAATCATTCAAACTCGATCAAACCTTCAAGCATTCTCCAAGTCAACCACCAAAATTACCTCTAATCCGCCGAAACCTTTGTTTCCTCCAAACAATTTCAAACAAAAACCATTCTCGCGTCGCCGTTCTTCAAAGTAAAAAAATCAAAGTCCAAGTCCTCTTTGAAGATTCTTTATAATCAAACCACTGACATCCCCTCTCTAATCACTATATTCAAAAACTCGGTGAAATCAAAGCCGTCTCCGTTTTATCATTCGCTCGGACGGTCATCATTTAATCTAGCTAACAAGTTGGCTCTGCTCAAAGCGTTTCCCACTAGCCGAAGCACACAGGCCTTTCTTCTGGCTTGCGAAAACCGACCGGGAATCGAAATTACTGCCGTTGAACCGTGTCACGGAATCGACCAAACGTCACGAAGTACACAGGACGCCTCGGGAACGCGAGTCTTTGATCCCAGTTTGAGGCGCACTCGTCATCACGTTTTAATCGATCGCGCCGCTACAATTCGAATTAGTGCTCCGGTTCTTCGCCCTCGCTCGTGGAAATCAGGTCGGAGGCCTCGATTACCAAAAAAAGAGCAAGGCACAACCGTACAACCTTTGCACATCAGTACAACCCTTTTGTAACTCTGTATAGTACTACAGTGAAAGCATTCGTGCACTTGTCGCTAGATCGCGTGTTCTATCAATAGAATAAAATCTGGCTTGGACATCTGTTTTATTAAATTGTCATTTGTTAGAAGAGGAAGTTGAGGAGTACAGACGTTTATCGATATATTTAATTTCTAGTGGTTTGCGTAATTTTTGAATTCAATTAGATGTGGAATCTGTATTAAATTTTCAACGACACGGTTATAGTTTGAGTAATTGTTCATTTGAAATTTTCTTGATTAATTTGGCAGATCTGGCCACAGTTTTGCAATTTTTTAAGCTAACGTTCTGCGCTTTTGGTTCCTATATTTCCTTATATCATGAATTCTTTAGAACACTAGATCAGTATTGTTTATTTTATCGTGATGTGGCACTGTATGTATTTATTCGGAATAGATGTGCAAAAATCTGAATATGACAATTATTCTACTAATTCTAAGATCACCATTTACAAGATATACGTACCAATCTTTTATTAATCGTACGCTTCTAATAAATTTTATTTATTTTTTTATCTCAATTAAGTTAACCAAGATTCCAAATAGAAATTTGTTTTACGCACTATATACTGCCATAAATACTCTACTTATATCTTGCGTGTGTGTTTGCATCTTTAAATTTTCCATAAATAAAAATCCGAATTCCGATATACAATTCCGTGATTCGCGAACAAACAAACTGGGAAGTGATTCTGCGTACAAAAATGAGTCGAAAAAAGAAAAAAAAGTGAAAAATTCTTTCACTGAAACATACGAAAAACTGCAATTCGCATTTTCCATTAACAATAATCTTCTTCGCCAATTATCCGTCTCTGTCCAATCCGGGAACTAATTGAATCCAAGCGTTACGCTAAACAAATGCTAAAATTCCCAATTTCTTGAAAAAAAATTTCAATCCTCTCTCATTTTCGCGTGATCAGAATCATTTTTCAGCCAATTTTCCACGAGCTACCGGATATCCTGTATTTACAATCCTAGTTAACGCTTCGCTCCGTGACGTCACTGTGCCGTTTCCATCGAGTGTACGAAAAGTTTGCGGTCGAGAGAGGGAGGAAGAGAATGTCGGCCGTTTCCTTTCCGGCCAGAGATATCGTTTCAACTAGAATCGGGGGGATGGTTGCGTCGGTTTCGAAGATTCACCAACCCCTCTCTTTTGCTATGTTTCTTCCCTTTCGTTCTTCGACGTCGTCGTCGTCGTCGCCGATGACGTCAGAAAGTCTGAGCGGGTCGAACGTGTATTTTAGTTCGATATCACGGACGACGTGGCACACATGTGGGTCGAGCGATATTGTGATATTAAATTCTGCGTTCTGGTAAATTGGGACAGTTGAGGGAAACCGATAGGGGATGTAGGTTTACTCCTTTTTTCCTCCCTTTTTCTTTTTTGCAGTAGCCTTTCTTTACAGTACAACTTCCCTTTTTTTTTCTTTTTTTTTTTTGTTTGTTCTTCATCGATGATAATTAAACTATCATTAGTTCGCGCGTTTACGAAAATTTCTTTAAACTTAAATTTATTTGCAGAAAATCCAGAGGTTAGAGAACTCACAAAATTCGTTGATTGAATTTTACAAGACGTCGGAAAATATTTATTCATTATTTTCGAATTTCCGAACTATCGAGTCTCGAAATTGTCCGACTTCTAAGCTTTCTTAACTGCAACATTTAGAATGATTATCGATAATTAAGAATGATTATAGATAACCGAAGGCTGAAACAAACAAGTTTTACTCAAGGTCTGTCCTTATAAAGACGCGAATTCGCATAAACATCCACAGTCTGATTACCAGTTATCTCTGTAGCAAAATAAGTAGATTAGAAAGGATCGACGAAGATTGCAAAAGGAAGACTCGATGCTTGACGAGGAAGATAAAAAAAGATCATTTATCTGTTAAAAATTGGAATACAATTGAAATATCCGCTTATCTGGCGAAATATAAATATATATATTCGAAGACGTCAGCGACACATTTCGTAGATACGTCTTAAGACTCAATTTGCGTCAAGAGTTTGATCCTAAGCAAATTGAAACGTCAAGAGGTATCGTAATTTACACGCCGTAACTTTTCGTAAATAAAAAAGTAAATTGTGCATTATTTTTACGTTCGTCACAGTGGATTTATGGCTACGAGTTATTTAAACAATTTCGGCCGTCTTGTCTCTTTCGAGGAGACATCCGTTGAAAATTTGTAACAACAGGTAAACTTGAATTATATTATTCGGGAAGTAAGTAAGTAAGTAAGTAAAGTAAGTAAAAGTAAGTAAGTAATTTCTTTGTAGAGAAACAAAATTTCTAATAATTTCCTTTCCTCTTTTAAATTAATTTCTTTATCAAACAAAGAAATTGTTACATCTGAAAAAAATTCCGAACTTCAGCTAGAGTTAATTTAGTCGACGTTCAAAGTGATATCCGCCAATCTTTCTAGCTGCACGAGAAATTACCAGCTAAGCAAGAAAATCGGAAGCGAGACATTAGCGAGTTCAAGGCTCGATCGATCCTTCCAGAGTTTGGTTTAATTATCGTCGTAGATAGGAAGCTCGGAATAATTAAATAGTTGAATCATCGCGAACTATCGATATCGATTTCGCTCGCTCGTTAACCGGAACACATCGCTATTAAAACGCTAATTTTCTATTTTGACTTAGGTCATGTACCGATATACATATTTCATTTTCTATGTACCACGGGACAAATTTTTACACTCAGTTCTTCTTTCGTTCAAGAATAGAATACAATAATTTCATACTTATAAAAATGGTATAAAAATCTGTATATTTATTTTATAATCAAAAATGATAATGAGCAAATTCGCCGAACGTTTCACCGAAATGTTTTAACTTTCCAAGTGATTCTGAAATAATATAAATAAAGGAGAAACATGCTGACAAATATTTCATTTTACAATTGCGATTATAAATATTCAATTTTAATCGAATACTCTAACTTGTGAGATATCCTATTGAAAAGGACAATTATTTTCAATTATTTTCAGAATGACTCTGTCAGCGTTATTCGAGTGTTAGAAGATGAGACGACGTGTCACTTAGTTAATCAAGATTGGCGAGGATACAACTGTAGCGGTTCAATTTTCAATCGAGGTCGAGTTTACTTACTCAGCATTGTCGGCTCGAGTTTTCTGCTACATATATATGTTCCTACAGAGAGATACGTGTACGTTTGTTGGAAGAATGGAGGTTCGTTAAACGAAATCGGAGGTACAGGCGTAAAATGGCCTTTGTATATCCTTTGAGTGGCTCGAGGTGCTCGTGCACGATGATTCATCTATAGTGATTTCGCTTTGGAAAAAAGTGCGAGCATCGTCGATCTCGTGATTCGACATTACCCGGAGTCTGACGTAATGCTCGTCTTGGTCTCGGAAGTGTGTTTATCATGTCGAACACGAAACTATTGTATTACCCGAATTGAATTTTATATCGCGAGATGTAGAAAGATTACAAAAATCCAAGGACTGAAAGGATTCGAAAAAATTTTTGTAACTGAAGGATTTGGAATCTAGAAGGATTTAAAATTGTAGAAACTCGGGAAATTTGGAATTTTAAAAGTTCTAACGCTGGAAAAAAAGACTTGGAGATGCAAAGCTCGGCAAAATGATAATCAATAATTCTGAACTTTCGAAATTTATAATCGCAAGCATTTGAAAATTGAAGAAAATTTAGAAATTCAGAACGACTCAAGTTCTAAAAAGAAAAAAAAAAAAAAAAAAAAAAACTGAAACATCCCACCACAAACCGAATCTTCTTCCTCACGCTCAACAAATTAAAGCTAAATTAAAACTCTCTCCTTTGTTAAAACAAGAACACACGAGGATGCTCTCAACACGAGTCTTCGATAAATCGAACAAAAGACTAAAAAAAGAAGAAGCATCCAACACCTGCTTTAAACAGAGATTCAATAACTCCGCATCAAAGATGGAATATTAATAAATAAATATACTCGATGACATGATATCCTCCGCTTTATCAAAGAAGAGAGTATTCTTAGATATTGATGATTTAACGATGGCATAAAATTAAACTCTGTAACCGAGTTTTAAAACACTCTGTTATCTGTATCGCGACCGTGAAGCCTCATTATCTCAGCACGTGTAATTAGCGTACACTGGTTACGACTCTCTCTTTCTCCGTGCTCGTCAATTCTTCATGCAGAACGTACGAAAGAATCGCCAGGTTCTACGCGTCGAGAAAAGATTTTTCCTCGACGCGTATTCGTCTATGCGTTCAGTTTATACATAGATATAAAAGAGAAAAAATAGATATAAACGTAATACGTACTGGAAGGAGTATTTTTGGCGGCAGCCATTCTACGACGCGGTTGTAATTTTTATCCGGTTTCGTTTCAAAGCGGCCGAAAATAAAATACACGTCGAGGAAATAAATGGCAGGTGTCGGCTCGTTTCCTTTTCCTAGAAGTGTCGTTCATCTACGTGGAATTTTTTAAAAACGTTTGAATCCTCCTCGAATCACTCGAATTTCCAAATGTATGAAAATCATTTTAAATTTCCAAATTTCCGCGGATCTTCAGTTCTCAGAATCTCGAATTTTCGAATCTTCGAGGTTTTCTGTTTCTGCGATTTCTTCGATTTCCATATTTTTGCATTTTCAATTGATAAAATTGCCTTGCGTTCGAATGCAATTGATAAAATTATGTTAACTGTCGAGTAAACAGCTATATAATGGTGAGCTTTTCTCCTAATTAAATAAAACAAGATCTGCTTTGAAAAGTTTCCATCTCTTTACCAATATAAATTCATAATGAATGAAATCTCAATAAATACGCCTAATATCAATAGAAATCTATTAAATTTACGATTTTATTGTGTTAAAAATGTTAAAACATGTTTCTCAACGATGTAATTTTTGAATCGCATCTTTCAACTCTTCTCGCGTATAACTGCCGCAATGATTGCTCCTAAAATCAACTAGACATTAAATTTCATTATTTTACTTCGACTGAATTACAAACTAAATTAAATTAATTTCTCTCTTGCAATACAAAATTTTACTCCGAGGCACCATAAACGTACAGCAGAGTTGCCAAGTTCCAAAGTAAACAATAATCTCAAAAACCAAATTGAAATTAAATTCCGTGCAAATATTCCTTGCACGTTCGCCATATTAAAAATTCACTAAAAATTCAACCATCTTCATTTAGCAAAATGATAAAATCAAACTGTACACTATCTCCTTGCAAAAACCGTGTCAAGAACGAATGAAAATAAAAAAAATAAAAAAAATGGATTACCAGAGAAAGAAGAAGAAGAAGAAGAAGAAGAAGAAGAAGAAGAAGAAGAAGAAGAACGGATGGCTGGAAAATCAATTTTTTCGCAGAAAATATCGACGGAAGGGTTGTCGATACCTTAACCGCCAAGACCGTAAGGATATTGAATAGACGTGGTGATTGTAACGACATGGCAGAGAGAGAGAGCTTGTCCTTTCGTCGTAGTTTTTCACGGAGCCGATAAATGTGTGACCTGAAATTGCTGCCGCGAGGTCAGGGGGAGAATGATCGAATGCGTCCTTGAATCTCGGACAGCGACCTACATACGACCAGGAGGAATCATAGCGCCTCAGTTTCTTTCTTGTCCTTCCAGTAGCACCCCATTTTTATTTTTTTTATTTTTTCTCTTTCATTGCCTTGTTTGTCACCGCGTCCTCAATACTTTCGCATAATTTCCTTCAACACCACGCAACCGATGTCCCTCTCGCGTTGGTTTCTGCGTGCAATTTTCACTCGTTCTCTTGCAATAAGTTTTGGAGAATTTTGGAGAACAAATGATCGTCAACGAGTGGTGAATTTCTGGCAAATTTCGATTAATTCAAAGTAACATAGAAATATAAATTAAATAATTAGTAATTTAATAATAATACCTCGACTTGATCAAAATTAAAACCCGATAACAAGCAATGGTTTACAAATTTTTCTACACAAGTGTTTACTGAATGAGAAGTTCCAATTTTTTTTTTTTTTTTTTTTTACATAAGACATCTTTCTTTTTTTTATCATCATTCTTATATTCATCGCGCAATTCTACACATCTTACAAAATTATGGAGCAACTTGTTCCTTCAGGCAAGTTCTTTCCCTCGCCGTGTCAGATATTTACATGTTCAAATGTTATTAATCAAACGTTGCGAGAGAACAAAGGAACTTCCATTGCGAGAAAAGAAGAAAACGTAGAGAAAACTCGTTAACGCGGCAACTCGTTCGGCCCATCGATCACGATCAACGTCAGCCGCGAAGCGGAGGAAGAAAAAAGAAAAAAAAATGGGGTTGTGATCGGGGCGAGGTCGTTGCAGGCGTTTCCGTTCCGATTGGTTCGCCGGCTATTTCCGGCGGGCGTCGACGCTCGACTCTTCCTCAAAGGAAGTCTCGCGCCCGCTGTTCTCCATGCGGAAAGAAAAAGGGACGTCACGTGTAGGGACGAAAACAAACTTTCTCCCTATTTTTTTTTTTCCTTCTTCGTCTTTGTTCTCCTCTCCAGGGCGGATCCGGCGGACACGACGTTGCAGAAGAGAGCTGATGCGCCCTCGGCTTGGGAGTTGTTCCGTGGTCGGTCTATTTCTGGACGTGTAAATATCGATTCGCTTGGCGGTGCTGCGCTCGTCGCCACTCCACAGGGATGAGAGGACAGTGCCGAGAGGACGAGAGGAACGAGCAAAGATGATATTGATACACGCAGGGGTAACGAGATGCGAGAGCCACCGACGTGATCGCGTTCGAGCAACGTCGAGGACTGTGAAACCGTGGAATGTTGAGTCGCAGAAAGACGTACGCACGACGTCTGTATTTCTTTGACAGGGATAGACGATAGTTTGAAAGAGTTGACGACATGCGAAGATGTTACAGTTACTTTGAGAAGTAATAAATAATGTTTGGTAGTCTCGAATAGGACAGAACTGGAGTGTTAAATTGAAAGAGAAACATTTGAAAGAGACGATAGATAAAAAGATATTTATCGTAGTTCGATCGAGATTTCTCTTGAAGAGTTGTTGGTTAATGTACAGTGTTTGGACTTTCTCTCCTTTAAATTCGACGCGGTTGAAAAGTTGAGAATTGAAATTTCTTTCTTTCTTTTATCGGGAGAAGAATTTTAGCAGCCTATAATAACAAGAATTCCCCCCCCCCCCCTCCAATAATGATCTCTGTGAATAATATTGCAATGATCTGTCGAATTTTATATATCATTCAACAGAAAATGAAGGAACTTGGAAACTTTTTGGAAAGTTTGTAGAATCATTATACGTTCTTGAAAATCAGCAAGTTTCAGAAGAGTTCAACTATAACCCTTGACCCGTTCTCTTAAAGATTCAATAAAACTCCAAAGTATCCGATAAAGTCGTGCCCTTGCGAATGGTACATCGAAAACTATTTTCTTGATTTCGTCCATCGGTTACATATATTTCTCTGTGTTAGGGAGTACTATGCCTAACGCAGCAAGAGTTGTTTGTCAAACTAAGAGAATAAACGATGGAAAAACGGAGCGAATACGACAAGCGAAGTTTAACTTCCAACTCTAACATTCTCAGTTTGTATTTGATAAAGTATTTCGTAAAGCACTACGTATTTTAATATTACTTTACGTTTTCATCATTACGTTATTTAATCGTGCTCTTTATGAAATTTCTGAATTTCAACAGAATCATGGAATTTTACAAGTCACAGCACGAAGAAACTTTCTTAACAGCAATAAATAAACTTGATAACAAAGCGAGTGAAGTATTGCAAGTAGATTTTGCAAAAACTACCGATCGTTACGTTAATTTAACAGTACGAATAATTTAATTTCCAATAAGAATGTCGCGAATGTACAAAAACCTTCGTCGTTTGTATTTGTTATTTAGATATGAAAACTATCATAAAAATCTGAGAAACTGTTTCAACGTGAAAAAGTCAGTTTCAGAGAAAAAAAATCAAGTTGAGTTGTTTCAGTTCATCTCGCGAAGAAAATACATCCCCCCCCCCCCCTAAAAAAACTGCTCCTTGAACATCACTCGAATAATAAATTGTACAACTGAATATTCGCGAATAATTTATACAACAACGAACGATACGACACGATCCTCTTTTTACGAATTATCTGTTCAGGCATTGAAGTATTCGTACGAACGGAACCTGAACTTTCGCATATCACGTTCAACTTTGAACCTCGCCTGTCTGGATATCGAGAGGCAACGCCAGTGATGCAAGATGATTCACTTAAAGGGCTTGCCGTTCAACATTGCAACCTATGGTCAAAGCGATCAAGCGATCATCGTTTCATAGGCACATCGCCGGGAATTTAGATGGAGCTAAATCCAATGAGCGCCGGCGTCGTTCTGAATAAACATTCGATCGGGCCGATGAATAATTCCTGATCGTTTCCGGTCGGTTCGGCGATAAAGAATTCGTTAATCCTTCTCGCCGACGTTCGCTGCAACGTCGTTGTCTATTATTCAGTGTTCTTCAAACTGAATTTTCCGGAGTTCCACTACTGCGACCTCTACTCGAATATTAACAGCGAACATCCTGATTCGAATGTCATAAATTTCCAGAATTTCCTCGGAATTTCTTCGAGAAGTGCAATCGAGAAAATCGGAAAGAGGTCTGCGACCTTTCTGAAATATGCGCATTTTGTGAACTTTGAGAACGTCAGAGTTTCCAGAATTTTGCACGAACATCGACATTAATCTAAAAATCGTAAAATCGAATAACTCCCCCTCCAAAAAATCGACAAAAATAGGGAAACGAGGGCTTTCCAACGGATCGATCAGTTTGTAAAGAACTAGCTAAACACGCTAGGCCCATAATAAAAGAGGCGAGGCTAACCCGCTACAGCGTATTGATTATTCACCGCGCTCTTTCCTCTCGCGACTATGTTTCATCGCGCGATCCATTCCTACGGTTTTCGAGTCACGAGGCCTGTTCACGTGTTCACGGAATGTTCAGGGGGCTGGTTAAGTACCCAAGGCTGGATTGAGGGTGAAAATTTCAAGCGGCGCGCCGATCGCGGGTAAACGTGTGGGTTGATTGCTCTCCCGGGGAAATCTGCTCGATTTACTCAGCAGTGCTCGCGCGCGTTTTACTATAGCTCCGTTTGCGATCCATTCGTCGAGGTTCGTGAGGTTGAAAAATAGGCAATGTACGTTCTCGATCTTCGTCGTGATTTTCGCAATTTTTCTTTCCCGATTTTCTGTCATTATACATGAAATTATATATATATTTCGAGCGATTAACTTTAGAAGCGTCAAACGTCGTGTGTTTTTCTTTTTTTTTGTGACGGCGATCTTTATCGTGACATCTGCAATTTCCAAGAAAATCTTTTTCTTTAATTTGTTTAATTTGTTTTTGACGATACGAAATTAGTCCTGAAGCGATTGGCTTGATAACAATGAACAGTGTGTAAACACTGTTGCACAGTGATCGTTTCCAAAAGTCAGTTTGTCAATGCCTTTGTTCTCTCTTAATTATATAAATGAAGTCCAATTACGAAAATATTACTTTGCAATTAATTATATTATGAAGTCCAATTACGAAAATATTACTTTGCGGCACGTTAAAACTGAGAAAAGAAAAAAATGAGACAAACTAGGATTGTGCTCTGCATTTCTGTAGAACGACCGATGCCAGAATATTTGAACGAATCTCTGTTTAGAGTAGAAACACATAAACGTAGTCTTTCAATATGCTCGGAGTAAACAGCAGCTGCAATTTCCTGCATTTTGTATCTTTACGACCGAGAGGTGCTAATCTCATGAGCAGACGTATTAATTCTAAGAGTATCATACAACCGCACATCTATAATAAAGCTGGAATTCGTTATCTCACGAGCAACGACTTCACTTAGCAGACCGAGAAAAATAACAAAATCACAAGGAAATAAAGGGGGAAAATGTCAGACAGCTTTTCGAAGATTGTCAAAGATCATCGACTTACAGTAACTTGTGAAAGTATTTGAAGATTTGTAGAAATTTTATAGATTATGTCTTAAAAATTGTATTAATAAGTACAATAGGAAAGTGATGATTATCCTAACTTACATGCGTCGTATCTGTCGAAATATTTAAATCAGGAAATGAATGATTTTGAATATTTCATGAATCTTAATTAACCTGTTCACGTTTAGAATATTAGCATTTTAATTAAAATATAAATGAATCGAAAATGTGAGCAAATAAAACGTATTTCTGATTACAATTATACTCCTTAAATACAAAAGACATTGACATCTCTTTAGAATCTGTGCAACTTCAACTAATTATTGCTAAAGTGTTTAAAATCCTTGTTTTCTTGAAATATCTGAAATTTGCAAATGTGTGTAATCTTTCGTGATTATCTATAGAAGATATGATCTATATATAGATTTTCATCAGTATGACAATTCTAAATATTAAAATTATAAATAACATTTATGTCTCTCTCTCTCTCTTTTCTCCAATATTTTACAAAATCCAACAGCAAAAGGTGAATGTACTCATTACATAATCTAATACGTATATGTCCTTCAATAAAAAAAAAAAAACTTAATGTATTCATAAGAATTTTCCACGCTAGCTTCAAACACTTTCTGCGAGTCACTGTAGATTCAATTTAGCTGTCAAAAGAGAAACTTTAATCTCACCTTGTCTAGATTGATTTTAGTGGCGGGAAACCATTTGCCGACGAACACGACGACCGGTCGACCCTGACGATCGACACCGCTTTGATAGAGGCAGCCAATTCCTGAAACTTCCGACAGATCTTCCGTCTTCGCCCTTCTGAGGAGCCTCTCGTACCTGAAACAACCGAACAACAGTCACTTTGGTGATCGTTCGAGGAACATACACTCGCCATACTATGTTTCATCGACTGTAGAGGCAAAGTTAAAAAAGGTAAAATATTGACGGAAACCTGTCACATTGTCTTACATCGTTCAGTTACAACGTGTCTTTTCCTTGAAACGAGAAAGGAAATTTGTTATTCAGTTATTTGTGATTCAATTGTTGCGTGTGTTTCATTGATGCGTGGAAACTTTTGAAATGTTTTTAGATTTTAATTCTGAGAATTTGACTAGAAATGAAAATTGTATTTCCTCCAAAATTTATTAATTATACAGAACTGAATCTTGAAATATAATCTTTAATTTAAATGTTTCTCGAAAATAACTCGAAACCAGTTGCATTTTCCTCGAAACAGATTTCATTAATGGATCGAAATATTGGAAAATGCCAAAATAGACGTTGAAATTATGATCGTTATTTTAAATTTCTCTCGACTGAATTTTTGAATAATTGATGATATCAATTACGAGCTAAATTTTTGTTAGTAATTGACTGTCAGAATGAGTGAACGATGTTATCAAATTTTTTAGAATGATGAAACCAAGACGAATTTCGTCGACTGAAAAATAAAATGGGAATAAATTTATATAAATTTAATTTATATATATATAAATATATAAAAATATTTAAAATATTATATATAAAATATATAAAATAAAAATTAAAAAATATATACATATAATATATATATATATATATATATATATATATATATATATGATATATGAAATATATGAAATATATAAAAATATTATATATAAAAATATATAAAAATATTTTTATATAAATTATGCTTGTGTTCATATTTTATTAGCACCGAGTACGCAGTTTGCCTATTGCAAATATAATTATTTATATTTATGCAAATATAATTAAATATTTAATATCAAATGTTTAAGTATTTAATTTTCCTATATTTTTATATAAAAATATATAAAAATATTGAAAATATATATAAAAATATAAGAATATTAAATACTTAGACATTTGATATTAAATATTTAATTATATTTGCATAAATGTACGCAGTTTGCCCATTGCTACTCGGTGCTAATAAAATATGAACACAAGCATAATTAAAGTATTAATAAAACATAAATAGAAACACATTTCACAAAATAAATTTATATAAATTTACGTTGCAATACGAACACTTTCGGAGAGAAAATATAATATTTCGCAAAAAAATTAGAATTGAAAGTACAAAATCATCAAAACTTAGAAATGGCGCGTTTCATACGTGATATGAGAATCACTTGATCCCTGGAAAAGAAGGTAAATTAATCAATCAAAACGATTGATGCTCGCGCAAAGAAGTTCTAAATATTTGGAAATTGCGTACGATTATTTAAATCACGTTGCGTTAACAATTATCTTACACTTTGCAACACGTTCGACGTCCAATGTTTGTTCAATGCATCATACTCCTGCAAATATATATATTTTCGCGATCGTAACTTTGAAACGGGCAACGTTCGTCTCTAAAGACAATAATCTTACAGTTTTCTTCGCCTTTGTTTTAAACACAACAGAGAGGCGGAGAATTTGAAAACGAAAGGTCCAGTGGAATAAAATTTATCGAACGATAATACACACGGAGTATCACGAGAGTTGGAAATCTCGAAAACCTCGCATCCTCGCGATCGAATATTCACGAAACGAATCGAATATTCATCGTCGTCTTGCTGGCGATTCAAGTTTCAATTCATTAGCCGAGTCTCGTGGAAATCGAATTTCATGGAAAAATCGCTGGCTGTAATTTTCGTCGCAAATTTTTACGTTCGTTACCCGGATTGAAAGTTTCTTCGTGAGAAAAAGGAACGCGAAATGTGATCTAAATATCGTGTCTGGAATATCGACGTCGTATCACGTAGCGTTAATCGCGGCATACGAGGAGAGCGTGCGGTTTCGCGAAAACATGCGAACCACTGGATAGCAATCTCGCAGCACGAACCTCGCGTATAATCCTCTCAGTGTGAATTCTCGTAATTAAAAAATTCTATAATGCCGACCTTGAGAACACAAACTACGCGCGTACGAGCTACTTTGATAATGAGGATTTCGCAGAACGGCGTCCGGGATTCGGCAAATTTTATTCGCCTTTGTTTTAAACACAACAGTGAGAGAGGCGAAGCGATTTCGTATTATTTTAAATTTAAATTAAAGAAACGAATTTCATTACGTCTTATTTCCGAGTAAAAATTATTGAACATCTACTCTGTTCCAGAGACGATTAAATTTCACGATTGACAATACAAATTTCAAAGCAGAAATTATGATCAATTTGTAAATTCTATATTTGAGCTTCGCTATAGCGAGGTTCACGATGTAAATTCAACAAAGAAGGAAACGCGATAGCGCGAATTCCAAAAGTAAGATGAAATTCACTAAATAAATTTCATGATTTAAATCTTCTGGTAATGGAAATTTATAGCAGGAATTTCATGAAACAGATAACGTTCACAATGAGAACCTCCGTAGTACATAGCTCAATGTTTATAACATGAGGTTGACAGTATAAGGTGCGACAAGTTGACAGAAACGCTAGACTTGCGATGTGAATTTCACATTGCGAAGTTCGGAACAAAGAGCTTACAAAATATTTATAAATTCATCTATTTATAATTTACAATTTTAATTTATATACATATACATATAAATTCAATATATCAAAATTCAAGATTATGAAGTTTACGATATATAAATTCATGAATTTCTCCTTTTTAAAATGCAAAGAACAAAGAACGAAAATCACTGCGTAAAATTATAAAATTCATTCATTCCTCGTAGAACTTTCAACACTTATAGTACAGGTATGAAATACAAAACAGAATCTGGTTCAGAGTATGCAAACTGGAACAATTGAATTCGCAGAAAACATTGCTACAAATTCGTATAATTCCCAGACTTCAACATCAATAAAGCGAATTGTTTCAAGTCTACGAAAATAAAAGCAGTTTTTCGTTTTACAAGCGAGCAATGATAAATGCTTTAAGGAGGGGACTGAATTACTCTCCCAACATCAAAGATTCTTGCAGTTACGAAACGTAACAGTATGCAAAGCCACTCCGATTACAGAAACGATACTTCAAACCAGAAATCTTCGATTACATCAGACGTATCCAGTAACGAATCACGGACTTGGCGTATTTTATCGAGTGTCGCGAGAGTAATCCTAACGCGTCGGAACAAATTCACGACAAAACGTTTCGCTTAATCGACCTCTTGGCTCGAGCAGTACCATTTCACCGACACGCGACACACAGCCGTTTCGTCGCGTAGCGTCGCGCGTGGACGCGTCCATGAATATTCCATTCGGCGAAAATCAATGAGCACGTTTCACGTGCGCTTCGCGAAAACGTTTCGCCCAACGTTGTTTAATCGAGCCACGATTGAACGTGGTTTGTCCAAAAGTAGCGGATTTTCCCCCTCGTCGACGAAACGAAAGTTTCGACGTGATTTTTTTTAACTTTTTGTTTTTGTTTTTTTCTTTTTCTTTTTTTCCCGCCAAACCAAAACTGGTTTCGAGGTCGCGACACCAACCACGCACGCAAGACGAAGCTCGTTCGGATACTACTGGCTCGCGAAAATATTTGAACGTTCATCGCGGGGGACTTTAATACGATACAGTTTGAAATTTTGTTAGCAGACTGCGGATTCTTGTTCGTTCAAAGGGGAAAGTTTTATATGATACAGTTCAAAATTTTGTTAGCAGACTGCGGATTCTTGTGCTTCGTTCAAACATGAGAAAAACGTGCAGAATGTATATGATTTGTAAAAATATGAAACTAGAGTATTTAACGGATAAAACTTTTCGTCTATTAATAACTTTCTTTTAAACACATTGTATATAAAAATATTTAAAATATTATATATAAAAATATATAAAAATATTTAGAATATTATATATATAAATATATAAAAATATATAAAAATAAATATTTAAAATATTATATATAAAAATATGTAAAAATATTTAAAATATTATATATAAAAATATGTAAAAATATTTAAAATATTATATATAAAAATATATTTAAAAAATATATTATACATAAAAATATAGGAAGATACATACATACTTTGATATTAAATATTTAATTATATTTGCATAAATATACGCAGTTTGCCCACTGCTACTCGGTGCTAATAAAATATAAACACAAGCATAATTAAAGTATTAATAAAACATAAATAGAAACATATTTCACAAGCCGCTTGTATATTTCGATTAGAGCTGACAGTGTTCCGCATTGTAACGACGATTCGTGTCTGACAATGGACTGTCGTATACTACTGGCGGAGCGCAGCTGTTTCTTTAATTGTTACGTCTCCTATTGTCTCTTTAGTGACATCTTCTCACCAGAAACACGTTCGACTATTGTTCTCCTGTTTTCTGCCATGAAAAGTGAGAGTGAACACGAACGAGTTTCCGCGAGTTTAACGCGTGATCATCTTGCTACGCTCTTCTTGAATTAGCATCGTTAACGCAATTGATCTTCCACAAGGCATAATTAGAAAATTTCTAATGCGAGATTAAAGAATGAAAATTCAATTAGATAAATCTTCCTGCGAATTTTATTTTAATGCCGTCAGGAAACTGTGTGTGTGTGAGTGTGTGTTCATGCAAATTTATATTTTTATAAACAGGTGTTATTTATAAATGTAACTCATGTAAATAAATACTGTAACGGATACGGATTGTTATATATATATATATATATTTTTTTTTTTTTTTTAATTAGAATAAGCTAGAATTGCAACAAAAAAAAAAAAAAGACTCAAGTCACGTTACGACGAAATAAACAAAAAAAGAAAAAACGAAATACACGAGAAATGATTCAGGTTGGTGCGAATTAAAAATTTTTCACGGTTATTAGGTCACCGTGAGCAATCATGATAGAGCCACGTTGATCGTCCAAGATTCCGTCAACGGTCGATACGATTTTCCTCCCATCATCATGGATTACGTCCATGAAAGGCTTACGACGCGTAAATACACTAAGCTCGCGTTCTCCCAAAGCTTTGAAATTGAAAACACCGAGGAGATGTACCGCGTACACAAAATAAAATGAAGAGAAATATCGAAGTATCTCAACATCGATCCGGTATCGAAGCGCGATCGAGCAAGTCAATCAGCATATTAATGAAAGAAGTCTGACCGTCGTAGCATTGCAAAAAATGCGAAACAAAATGCGAAAAACAAATCGAGGTGATCAACCTACACTTCGCCGCTTAGGGATAATAAGCGAAATCTGTGGAAGCAACGTCGCGCACGCCAAATCAAATAAGAGATAAAATCGAAGCGCACGCTGCAAATTGCGACAAATTGTACGAAAATTGTACGCTTCCCCCGCGAAAAGAAGGAATCAAGTTAAATTATTGGAGCATTACCAAAAGCAACGAGGGGGCGCGAAACAAAACTGGGCGTTGGACCAAAAATAATGTTCCCGCGTATTGGAAAACGATTAAAGCTCAGCTCGGGAAATCCTCGTTATATACGCCGAGAGTCCAGCGTTTTTCACCCACCCCGCTAACGTCGCCCGTCCTTTTCGCAGAGAGACGATCGCAACATCGGCAAACGTCCAACAACGAAATCCTCCAAATTAAAACAACGTCCCGTGCAACGTCGCGAGCCTGCCCGCGAAGATCAACGCGTCAGATGCGGAACATTTACGTAACACAGATACACACACCGCATTTGCGAGCAGTGGCAGGACGAATTTCCAAGACTGAAATATACACAACAAAAGAGAGAGAGAAAGAGAGAGAATTTCTCAATACGCACCGGTCCTCGTCCTCGATCACATCCACCATGTCAATCATGACCATTCTGACAATGTGCACGCTCCGTTGTTGAAAACGTTCTGTCTGCCGCGAAATGGGAGTCTTCAACTCCTAGCAGCGAGGGCTTGTGTAATTTCTCCGACGAAAGTTTACGTTGCTACTGAGAGATGCGGAGAGTCTTTGACAGCGTCATCGGTCCAGACGATTTTTTTAATCTTTGTCACGACTCGTTGATCCACGACCTGCTGACGAGTTACCTCGAAACGAGCTGACGCGAACTCGAGACTGGCAGGTTGACGAAATCTCCGGCGGTTGTTGTATCACGAAGCTGTATCACGAACGAATGTTTCGTCTCGGAAGAGAGGAACACGTCGATGGAACACGACGAGCGTTCGCGACGAGTCGCAACACACTGAGCCGCCTGAACGAGGAAGACGGGACTATGAGGCGAGAAACGACGTCGGGACGCCACGTCTTGGTCGGCGCTTCGTGGGCGCGCGCCTCCGCCGGCTGCGTCACGGCGCTTGCTCGGCTTAGGCTACTACGTGTTCGATGAGTAAAAAAGCCGGCAGAGTAGGGGCGCGATCCCGAGCCGCTCTTGGTTATTATGCTCGATTCCGCCAGCCGTCGACTAATTGCCGGAATATCGTTCGGTTTCCCCGTAAAAGAGTTGACCGATAATCAGTGTTTTTTGTGTGTGACTGTGTGTCATGTATACACAATACAAGTTTCATCAATTCACCCGTAGGTCGCCAGTCGAGATCTCCTCGAATTTTGCTGGCGATTGATCGATAGTTTGTGTAAGATCGTTTCAAGGTTTAAAAGTTATCGACGATGTGTGTATCGTTGTTTCGCGACGCGAAATTTTTCATATCTGTCATATCGAATTAACCCTTTGAGAACGTGCACTTGCGCGCTTGGTTATTTTCGAGCTGCGACCAGTGTATTCGACCAAAGGCGGTTGTCCTTTTTAAATCACACTTTATTATAAAATCGTATTATTTCATAAAAAAAATTGTACGTATAGCTGCAATCGATAACAATTTGCTTCTTATCCCAAAGTGTTTTAAAATGTATTAAAATTGCGAATACGTTTTTTGTTTTATATGAATTTTACCTCAACAGCAAATGCACATTTCGTTTGCTATATTTAACTATGTTAAGTTTATTTTACTCGTCAGAAAAAAAAAAAAAAAAAATAAAAAGATATCTTTCCATAATGAGTAACTCAATGTAAACATCTTAATTGGTTATAGATTAGAATTCATTTTTTAGTCATTCAGTCAATTTTTATTTGTTACATACAGTGAAATTGTGGAATGAAGATTTATTAATGATCGGAATAGTTGCATACGTAGATAAGACTTCAGTTTTGGTTTCGATTGACTGAAATGTTATATCCTGTGCTATAAATGGATATTTGTGTATTTTTCATTTGCTATGAATTTTCGCATTGATATTTCATATTCATGGATAGAGACGAATTCTTCGAATTGAATTCTTGCCAATTGATAAACTGGAAGTTCTCGTTCGTATTGTATTCGGTGGATTTTATCGAGAATTAGTGCATAATTATGAAATATACATTCGGAATGTCAATGTAGCATTCCGAATTTTAGTTCACTTATATCGTGCTCAATAGAACTGCACGAATGAAATTCGTTTATTTGTGATTAATTGACAGTTGCAATTTTCAGATTCCATCGATTTTCATTTGAATTGTCCTCGGTGACACTTCTATAAGTTACTAATTAATTTGTCGTCGAAATTAATTACAACCATGCCTGGATTGCGATCTATCTTCAGATGCTGACCGATATTAACGAAGATTATTGACGTTTTGATTAACGACACGAATTTTGAAACTTTACATTACAATAATTTCTTTCCAAATCTTGTCGCTTATCTATCTCGAATAATTAATTTTATAATTCACATCCTCCTACTGTCCTTCGTTATTAATATTTCTGAATAATTTTCATTCGTGACAAAAGTTATAAAGAATAAATAATAAAAAGTTATGAAAAGTTATAAAGAGTCCCTTTTAAAGGGAAGAGAAAAATTCTATTCACACTAGTAAAATAAATTCCGAAAAAAGAAACAGTTAAAAATAAAAAATTTCATATTCGAAGCACTTTTGTAAAAAAGGTCTTGAAGATCGAAATTCGATCGTGTCGATCTAACAACATCATTGACCCAAAATAAACTATTATTATGAATCACGCCGTGAAAAATAATTACGAACAATATTTCACGCCAAAATTTCGACTAGATTTCCTCGAAATTTCGCAACGGCCAAATTCTCATTATGCAAATTTCACACGATTTTCCACTCGGAGGACGATTTCTCCGCTCTTGCGAATCAATGACAGGCATCTGCGTTCAACGTTACAGACACTATTAATTATACAGCGCATACGTTAACTCTAAGTACAGAATTCCCCGAATCAGCGACGCCGTGATGCATGATACGCACACGCCGCTGGAATATGGGAAATTGGGAGTATTCCCAAACAGGAAGCTGCCGCTTTTCGTCTAACCACGTTTGACTGATTGCGCAAATAACTTTTGGCCGACGTGGCAGCGTCGAGACGCTATATTTTCGATCATTTAAAACGTGAATTTCCAGCGAGCAATTCCGCGGATTCACATGGGAATGCGCGATACGTTTTATACCGGGGGTTATTTATAGCTTTCGTCTATTTTCGAAATCGTTCGCCTCACGTTTGATTTTCGCGCGTTGACCAATCCCGGACGCGTGAGCCAACGACCATAAAAGTACAGATCGAATCAGACGTGTCTTTCTTTCTTTTTTTTTTAAATTCCAGTGGATTGCACGCTTCAAAATTCTAGGACTATCTTGTACACGTAATTTTCTTTTTTTTTAAGTAATAGTATCACGAAAATTGACAAATTTTGGTCAACAGATCTCCAATGCATAAACAACTCTGTGACACAACATTGTATGTTAACATTTACATAAACTTTTAACATCTAATCGGAACTTAATCTGACTGTGCTGATAATTATTATCTTTGATATTTTAAAGTCATTTTTTTAATTTCTAATCCTTTAAATTCAGTTCAACAATACAAACACTGTGCTTTTAATGAAGATTCTGATATTAAATATAATTCTAATAACGATGAGGCTTAATTAAAGAAAAATTGTCACGAGATAAATGAATAAAGACAATAATAACGAAATGAACAGCAGGAAAAATTTCTGATTTGCACGAGAAATTTTAATAACATAATAATGACAATTCTAGCAATAACATAGTATACTTTTACCCAGACAAAGAGAAACATATTACATCGATAGTCACCAAGATTTCTAATGAACATTCGAATCAAGGGTTTGCGATTGCATTTAGAAATCCCATTTACATATGAAAACAACGAAATCACGATTTTGCTTCGCTCTGAATTCGACGCGATCGGCCACCAGCTCGGAATTTCGAGTCCGGCCACTTTGTTTTGCAATTGGTTAATTCTATGGCGAGCATTGTTTCGATAGCGAAATCGCGTTACGCTTTCACATTTCTGGGTCGATTGGTTCTAACATACACGGCGCGGCGTTCGTTTGCTCGAAAACCAGCTGCAGCTACTGTTCGATCCGTTACGTTTCGATTATCGTTTTAGACAGTGCAATTGAAACTGTCAGGATAGAATGCGGCAGATTGAAATCAATGAGTCCTTAATGCTCCGTTATTCCACGTTATTTCAAACCGCTTCTTTGGCCAGAGGCATACGTTCCCAACGATTGTTAACAGACGATTGCTTGCACGTGATTTCCGATCGGACGAGTTGTGGCCCGAGTCTTTCGTCGAATCGGTAAGAAAAATACCGATAATTACGGTATGACTAAGAAGAGGATGATTTTGGGTGAAAAAATTGAATAAAATTCGTTCGCACATACGTAACTGAGAGTATTTTCTGTATAATTTTAACCCTCGAATATAATAGAACTGTTGAGTTGTAACTTGACTAATTATTATAATTTAATATCGTTATAATCTAACTATAATATAGAGATAGATTTAGTAATCTAAAATAGATTACTAAAATTTGCGGTATTTAATTGTATTTTGCATTTCACATCCTCTGTAACTGGGATTAGTGACTGTGGAAATTATTATTATTATTAGTGGAAATTGAATTAAAAATTCCAAAAGATATGTAACTTAAAATTCTATTAAAAAAAAAAAAAAGAAAACAATAGGCTCGTCCTACGAATAAATCAATTTTGACCCACATATGTAATTAGGAACAAAATGGAAAAGACATTCAATCTATTTCTCTATTCTACTTCTATTTCTACTTCTAATAGTGTTTCAGAAATAACGTTGACGTCATATTTATCAGTCTTTATACAGTACTGTCTATTTGTATCTGGTCACACGTAAAGAAATCGTTCGAAATGCTACCCATATAGTCTTATTACATACAAGAAATTAAATTATTTTACATATGTACTTTCTAAGTACTCTTAGTCTTTGTTGACGAAAGTTATAATTGCTTTCCTCGAAAATAAATTATTCCACGTTCTTTACTTATAGAATCACTGTCTTTCCGGTTTCTGATTTATTTTTATAATTATTGCGACAGCTTTTATGTACGGTTCTCAGTGCAATTATTTCAATAAAAAAAAAAAAAAAAAAAAAAAAAAAAAATAGGACATCGTTCAATTTCTCGGTACGCCCCGAAGCTTTTATTCAAGGCTACAAGAAAATTAATCATCGATTCACATGCTATAAAGGCTCTCCTCGAACTCGAAAATAGAGAGACCGACTGATCTCCGCGTTTCCTCCGGAAGTCGGAAGTCTAATTTTGCCAATTTCTCGAGGCTATCTAGCCTCATAATAAACATTGCTGACGTTCCCTAAATACTTCGTGATCTACACTCTGTGTTATTATTACATACATTCTAGAAATTTATGCTGAAACGAACTATTTAAATGAATCAATTCACAGTGATAAAACTATTTAAAAATAGAATTATAGAATGGATATAAATGTAAATTAATTAACAATATAAGCTAAAAGATTCAACGGAAGAAAAATCGAGTACAAACATTCATTTTCAGCAACGTGGAAAAAATAAAAATAATTTTAACTCAAATCTCACTTGTCTAAGAATTAATTAACATTTAGCTCAAGACAGACAGGATGACATGTTCAAGTGTTATAACTTCAGAAAAGATATAATCTTTACAATTCGTACCTCATCGTTGATCATTTGAAAAATTCAACGATGAATAATACAACAACCGACTATAAATTTTATTAGTTTTAATAAAAAAAAAAAATATAGAAAAACTAAATATTCTATAATTTTATTTTGGAAACTCACGTTGTCACATGAGAATTAACAAGCAATTTTATAAAAACACTTCTTCGAAGACTCTCGAAAGAATAAACATTAAAGAGAAACAATTATTTTCATGGATAAACCTCTCATTTCGGAACGGAACAAATGAGTTAATGGCTTCATAGAAGAGATGATAATGGCTCGGTACGATTTCTCAATCGATCGTTTTCACGATTTTGTGACCGTGACCTAGATGAAAATGAATCCAAGGAGCTCCATCAACGAAATGACCAATTCGGGACACTCCCTCGCTTTTAAGACACGCCTTGAATTAGCAGAGAACGTAATAAATGATCGAACGATTCCTAGAATTTCTCCAAAGACGGAGAATCGGCTTTTCGTGTCGTAAACTGGAGAATGTCGCTTGAATGTTTCGGTTTATTACACAGGGGAAAAAAAAACAAATGAAAAGTTAATGGCCTGGCAATCGTGATCGTAAGTACGGCAATTTTCACTCGCAAAATATACGGAAAATCGTCGTTAATGGCGCCAGATGTTCCGACGTTGGCAGATGTCTAAGCTAATGTTTGCTGGCGCCGTTGGATTCGCGTAAAATAAGCTACGTACATCTGGCGTGAATGGCATGCATCTTGAAAAACAGCAAATACAGCGAATCGAAATCGATTATCTTGAACAATCAAGGTTACGCCACGGGAAAACTCCATTTATCTGAACTTTATTTATTGGGATAAAAATATGATTGTTCAGATATTTTTGAGATTCTATAAATCTTCAAAATATATGCAAGATATACAGGTTGTACAGTGATGGATTAAAAAAAAAATTCGCGTCGTAAAAAAAGAAACTATTTTGAAGTGTCTCTTACACAATAAATTTTACAAAGAATTAATATAATCTGCACGAAATTTAGTTTACGAAAGTTAGAGCTTATGAACTAATATTGTTATAAACCATCATTTGTTTTATCGTGGCTTCAAAAATTGAAATTTGAATGTCAAAGAGTCAACAAAAATGCTGTAGAGCTTATAAAATTCTACTTGGACATCTTCCAAAGTTTCTTGAGTAAAGACATTGCCTGTAGCAATTCAAAATTTGAAATTTTTTAATATCTGAATTATCAACGACGGTGGAATAAAGCTTGTATCAAAGAAATAAAAACGCACAAAATAGGAAATATTTTATAACAAAATAAAGGACACAAGCCTTTTGTATATTTTCCAAAAATTCATTCAAGTATCTAAAAATTCATCGCTTTATAAAATTTTGAATAGATCATTGTCATTAGCTGGACAGTTCTGATTTATAAATGATGTATATGTGTACAATGGACGATGAAGTATTGGTAAAGTGATTTTAAGAACATATATAGAAACAGTAATGCATACGCTAAATCTCTATTATTCTTGTAAAGTTTTTAACCCTTTACAACGAAGACTATATATCTCCGCGAATGTCGAACAATAATTTACTAACATACAGATGTATATGTATACAGACTATACATTTGTAGTATGTATTCTATGTCTTCAGTCTCATAATTTGTTCGTATTGTTAACAAAAACTTTAGAAAGATCTCAGCTAAAAATGTCAAGTAGGAAATTATTGTATTTTTGAAAATATTATTTTATCTTGATATTAAGAAGATTATATTATCTCATTTGAAAGAGAACACGAAAGATCTTGGACACAATTACGAGGATAGAACATGTCCAACAAAGGTAGAGAAACAAAGAGCAGCCACTCTAAGAAAGTATGAATATTCATTCAAGATTGTACATTTGATTCGCCCCCTCCACCAATTCTACAAGAATAATAGGAAGGAGATTACATTCTATGTTAACGGTGTATTTTTCCATCATTAAAGAAAATTGAAGTTAAACCATCGAAACTTGTTCGTGCCGAGTTGCAAAGCTTCAAATTCTTAACCTGATTCTATCATTCCAGCTAAATTGTATTATGATGAAACGATTACGTTTCTACGGAGATTTCTTCTCAAACTTATCTTGTTTAATCTTGTCTAATGATTCATCATATGATTTATTTCGATGACGCGAACATGCAGAGATTATAGTGCTGTGTAATCAGGTTGAATGTAAAATGTAATGATAATGTTCGTATTTCTCAAACGGTTTGGTAATCGAATATTTTTATAGCTGACTCTGCTATTTCTAGGCACACAAGCTTGTAGAGACGAAAAGGTTACGAGGCCGTTTCCTTCGGTGATATTGACAGCAGTTGTCTATATAAAGGTGGGTAATTTTTTTCTTTGATAATGAATAGAGAAGAACTCCATTGACTGACAGAAAATCAATGTCTACCTTTCAATTATTACGATTGTATAATAAATGATGTGATATGAGATCGCTTCGAGAAAAGTAGAAATATCAATATGTACGTATAATATTGACAATGCTGTATTGTAATAAAGTGATATTATGCATCGAGTAGAATAATTAATGGACTGAATAGTATATTATTTAAAGAAATATTTTAATAAAATTATGCAGCCTACCTACGCAAGTAATACCGTTATGAAAATATTGACTTGGTTTATCAATGAATGCCCATCGTATGAAACATTTATGTAGCGAAAGTTGGTATTAAAGAAACCTGCGTTTGGTAAGAAAGTGCGTTTCTTGAAATGTGTATCTTATCATAATTTTTGAAAAAAAGTAGATAAAAAGTTAAATGATGCGAATCATTCTTTAAACATTGAAGATTTTTATCAGATTCAATTAGGTTTTAAGAAAAATGTAGGAATAGTATGATTCCATTTCCTTCTTTATCGACTTACGATATATATATATGCAAATTATGAAATATTGATAAGTAAGGAACTTTGCGAGTCAAATGACACATTTGCATACAAAATAACAGCTAAATAATTAAAAATAATTATTTCATATAAAATTGTATTCGTGATATTGCATCAGTAAATCAGTCTTTTGAAAAACATGGAAAGATGGAAACACTTATTTGAATAACTGAATAATATAGTTTACATTAACCGCGATAATATAAATCAATAAATTTTGCAATCATTTTCATCCAGTAAAATAAACCGATAGATATTTTTAAAATATCGTACCTTTCTTTCTGTTGCATTTGTTTCAGCATGATATCCGCTAGTGGATCGGCTGGTGGTCTTTCGCCGAGGAGTCTCTGTCGATCTAAATCACCTTGCATTTGTGCAAACGCGTGTTCGCCAATATTTACGGATGTCTCTAATTGCGCAGACAGTTCTACACTTTCATCACCTGTAACAAACAAATGTAAAACATTGAATGAATAACTGGATCAATATATATATAATACCGACTTATATTATTACCATGTAAAGCATGTTGAGGATTGTCGATGATTCTAATTTGTCGATCAGGAAGTAAAGGTTCCCCATCCATTCCACCTATATCGTTCGGTAACTGCCAACAAGCATTATCCTGCTCTGCTAAATTTCTCGGGAAATAAAGTGGAAGAAGAACTTCGTATATTCCAAGATCACATGGCTCCAACACAAACACAATACATGTAACAGAATCACCATATTGCTCCAAAAATCTTCTTATTGTTCCTATTGCAAGAGAGTATTTGTATGAAATTAGATATCGCTAATTCACACTTGTCAAGCTTAGAAATGTATATTGATTTAAATAATCTTACTAAGTGCAATATGCGCTCCTGCATCAGGAGGATAATTTCTTCGCACAGAATTGATTACTGGTAGTGCGATCGTACGTAAACCAAGCTCTCGTGCTTTTTGTAAAACGTTTCTAGTAAAAAAGATAAGTAAAGACATTGTATATCAAAGCAGTATTGTATATCTTTCATCCATGACTAGTTTGTATATTGATAGAATTTACCTATAGCAGCAGTGCAATGTATTTTGAGCTGCTGTTTGGTACTTCACATTGTATACTGGTCCAACAGTATGAATAATAAAGCGTGCAGGTAATGCATGAGCTTGCGTTACCCTTACTTCACCAGTTTTGCACTCTGTAAACGTAATTAATCATATTACATACTATTCAATCGACCTAACTATTTCTTGCTTTACAAACTATATATATACGCGTATACCTTTAATTTCACTAAATATTTCCATTTTAAGTGCTGAACCAGCTCGAGCAAATATTCTTTGGCACATAGGACTGTTATCATCCATTGTTTCATTGGTAGAGTTTACTACTGCATCCACTTGTAGAACAGAGATATCCCCAGTCCTGAAACATAGTATCAATTATAATTCTCCTTAGATGAATTAAACTTCTTTATTATAACTTTATATCAGAACTTTACCACAGAGCAAGTTTGTTGTTAATCGCTGGTTGACAAGGAAATGGACTTATTGTATGATGCGTAGGCTCTCCAATGGAATTGGAATAGTCTGTGAATCGGTGCTGGACGGGGAAGTCGGACCATTTTTTCAATGCGCCCGTCTCCACCATGTCCGGGGCAACACCCAACGGTTCCATGAGCCTCATTCAGCTGAAACAAACGAATTTCCCATTACAATGAAAGCTAATCTACGAATCACCTTTATCAACCATATTCTAACCTCATACTCATGTCACCTGAAGTTAAAAATAACCCGATGTAAATTTCTCACATGCTTCCCGAGACATTTGTGAATCCCTCTATCTCCCACTCTACCATTTTTCCACATCATTCATTCACGAATATCGAATTCGCTTTGTTATACTCTTTCGCTGAAATGTCACGCTGACAACTAGAGCGCATGCGCAGCGTGGCGCTCCAGTTGACGCGAAATTCAAATCGCGTCGCACGCCACGTGTTCTCGGTCGTTTCGACGAGAAGAACACACAAAACTAGATACTAATACGTCATACGTCCGAGAGAATCACGAAATTAGACTACACGACGAAATTCTATGGACGTGTACACGCAAGAATACGAAGCAGTGGGATACCATTGAATTTAGTAGGCTCGTAAAGCGACAAAGGGAGGCAAGGTCGACGGAGTTACCCCCGAGCCGAAGACGAAATAGTTGCTGACGCGCGGACCATCTCCAATATCGTGGGAACCTAAAAATAAACAGTGCTATCGATGAAAATCTGGGGCGCACCCCGGGCTAACGGGAGCAGCGGGCGTCCAAGGACGTAACCCCGATCGGGAGTTTCGAAAAACAACTTAACTCGTGGACGATCCATGTCGTTCTGTGCGCATGCAGTCACGTGCTAAGCGTTAAAGCACGTCTGTGTGAGATCTCTCTTTACGAGTGACGAAGGGAGCGTGCGTCCGTGTTGGACATAGTATGTAGGCTTCTCCCTAATGGCAAGGAGACAGAGCTTGGCGCCGTCTGTCCTGCTGCGGAATCCCATTCTGACAACCCCATAAAGAATAGGGTCATCGACCTCCTTACATCACTAGGTCCTTGCAATACTTTCTACGATAAATCTAGTCAACCATCTGAGGTTCTGAGACGAGAAATTAATCGATTTAATCTACTAATTCTTCAAAAATTTCGATCTTTTTAGAATCTCCGGCAGTTTTGTGTAATACGTATTGTCTATTTAATTCTCATTTACAATTTTTCTCATTTGCTTCTTAGCTTTTATCTAACGTTTATTTAACTCTATGACTCTTTCCCAGTAAGTATTCTTTCCTCGTAATGATATGTCGTGCGTAAGAATGTCCACGCGTAAGAATTGTTGGTCTTCGGAGCGAAGTGTTCATAGAACAAAATGTAACAGCAAATAATGATCGTAATTTTAATGTCTTATCTACTGTTGTAGTCATTGTTCTAGATGCAGAAGCATCATAATTCATTTGACAAGAAAAAAGAAAAAGAAAAACGACGTAGATAATGCAGAAAAACAATGATAAACTTTCGCGCACTAACGTTTTCAGTGAAGAAACAACGTTTTACTCGATAAATACAGATTCTGGTGTACATCAATGTTATTTATCTTCTAGATAATCGATTCATATCGGTGAATCTAGAGACGAGGACAGCCGAGGACATTCATATTCAGAATACGCCATTTACGAAGATCCACTTCCCATCGATCGTATTCCATCGTGTTCCCCTGCACTTCTTCCATCAAAGCCTGGAAAGCTCCTTTCCATCGCGGAAGAAACTCGAGATATTATTTGCATAAACCCATTTGTCAATTCACGTTAGAGAAATTATCGATGAAACCGGGGTAGATAAATAGAGAACCGCGAACGCCCGTCGTTCTGTCCGGTTATGTGTTTGCCCGTTTGTATCAATAGAAACCAATGCCTCGTATGAATGGTGAATTTCTTATCGGCGAAATGGCTCGAGGAGGAAGCAAAAGTAACGTCGCACAATAGAGGAAATTAGCATTTTTATGGCGGCGCCGGTGTACATACATGGTTAAAACCTTGACGAATGTGGAGCAAGATGTTTTATCGATCGTATAAATGAATTCTGATGTTTACCATGCCACGTTCTCGGTACGAGCGCGCGCGTTAAGAACACATCCGGTTTAATCGATTTTTAAAGGGAAACATTGTCTGCCAAGATCGAACTAAAGTTTCGTTTGTAGGGTTATGGCTACGTATTCTAAATGTTCGTCGACGATAACGTGCAAGTCCGATATTTTTCTTTGTGGAAAAGTTCGCTGTTTTGCGGTTCTACGTGGAACTTTTCTTCCATCGGATATTGCGTTTCATTAACGTTGTAACCTTCGAATGTTGTTTCTGTTTCAATCGATAATAAAGATTACTCAAGTTTTGAAGCGAATTTAGAAAATTATGTATATTAATATCATGCGTTGCTTGAACTTATTTTTCTACACTTCCTGAAGTTTAAATTTGCATCATCTGCTCTAAATATTGTATTACGATGTTTATATTATAACGTTGTTACTTTAAATTTCTCACGACGCGTCCAGAAATCCAGAGTCTAGTTATAATTTAATAAAACTATGTGACAGTTTTATTCGCAATTACAATTATTCTTTTCTCGAACTTAAGAACGTTTCATAGAAGATTAAATTCTAGAATTAAATTGTATTGTATGAAAAAATACGTCAATATAGTTACATCATGAGTCATTAAAGTATGAAAATAAATCGAAGTTACAAGACTTTCGAAATTGAGTTATCATAAGTTCGAAGAATTCTTTTGTTGATAATGATATAATTTTCTCGCAGTTTAATTACTTCCATTACTTCTACGAATATGAAAACAGTTCTAGGAACGAAAACTTTGAAACATATTTTCTCTCCCTTTGAATAACAAACGAGTGTTATTTCTATCTCCTCCCGAAGTTTTTAATTAAATTGAGTCCTACTGGACAGAACAAAAGATCACTGACACGAACAAGCAGAATTTTCAACTGTCAGATAAGCTGTACACTGTACGCGTATCTACGGTAGGATAAGCAAATATGTACAAAATCTAAATCTCATCTCTAATCGTTCCAACAAAGATACAGGACAATTGGGAGCAATTTTCAGAATGACAGAAACGCAGAGACGTAGCGGTGACGCTTTAGAAAGATCACTTCAGCCTCGGCTCGCCGCGAAAGGGTTAATGTTTCGATCTATTTCAAGCACAAAGGCAAACGCCGACGAGCTAATCGGCCGTAAAGGGCCCTCCACTTTTACCACCATCAACCTTGAAGATGCATTCGAAATCCAGCTGTAATCCCCGTCCGCAATTCTTCTTTCGATTTTGTTCGCGGCTTTCAGTCCATCAATCATTGCGAACGAAGCTTGTAAGGCAACGGTGAAGGGAAAACGGGAGAGACAACTAGAAATTTTCATTCGCTTTGAACGGGTATATTCATGCAAATATGGCAAAAGTTTTCTCACGCTTCTCCGTCTCTTCTCTTCTCGTCTTTTCTTTTTTCTCTTCTACGATTTCAAGCTCGATATTCGAGCGATCGAACTTTAAAACGTGTCGCTCGACTGTCTGCGAAAGTTTCTCGTTTCTTCGAGGCACAAAACTTCCACATTCTCCCTTTGTCCCTCTGTCTCCCTCGGGAAGATCCTTTATTTCCACGGTTTCGACTATCCTCGAGGAAAGATAAAGCTATCTCTCGCTATGACCTAGATTAAACGATTACCGATATAGAGGCCGTTTTCCCCGTCCGCCTCTCGAAAGCTCGCTTCTAGCATTTCGCGCGATCTTTATTGCACCCTTATATAATTGCACTTACACACGGTGTAAGTCGTCGTTTGTAGCTCGCGTGACTGCGCTTTTCCACTGTTCGACACGATACGCCCGTCGTCGTGAAATCGTGTCGGAAGTCTCGACCCTGTAATATTTGGCTTAAGTCGAGATCTCGTCACGGCTGTTCCTCCAATCGCCCACAACGATTTCCGTGTTTCGTTAATGGCCCTTTTGTTGGCATTTAATTACAGATTAAGAAGTCGAGTTTTTATTTCGTTCACGACCTCTCCGTTTTACGTTCACGTTGATTTCTTTATTTCGCCGATGGTCTCTTTATTAATATTTAATAAATGACACACGAGTTGTCTCTAATTTTTGTGCATCTTCGAACTTATATTTTCGCGAGCGTCGATAAAGAAACACGACTCGAATAGAGGTTCATCTCATCTATTAAAAATTCCAAAGGAACTCCTATTTCTGATCTATTTTTTGCGTCTTTGATAATCAGGCATAGATGCGTAAAAGCGACCGTAGATTCATCTTTATAATTTAGTGGTTCAATAAATAAATTCACCGTGTAATCTTGCAGCGAGATGTAATCGCACATGTGACAATGAGTCTCTACATAAAGGTCAATACACATATATTACACTAATCTATTTTACTAATCTATATACCCGATCTTTCTATCAACGATGCTTTTACAAATCATCGTTGTCAATTAAATATTTTAATTTGCGTCCTGTTGATGCAAGCTCTCGTGTCAGATTGCAAGTAACATGGATATTTCTTTGTCGTGCATGATTCTTGGATTTAAGAATTTTATTAATTCCATTGCACGCGCACAAAACGGAGTAAAACGAATCCGCTGTTTCGAATAATTCCAGAAAAATTAATTAACCTCGAAGCTAGATTCTCCTCTCAATCTTAACTGCATTAGCTCAAACGAGTTATTGGAAATTGCCATTACCCAACGAGGCTCGCAGGACGGTATACTTGTCGAAGAATCGATCGGAAACAATAAACGCAAATTGAGTTGGAAGAACACTCAAACCATACTTTCCACCTCAAATGCCTCTCCACTTTCTCCAGTCTATAATTGCGTCCGTTTTAAACAAACCACTCTACAGAATTTGCTCGAACAAATCCTCTCCTCAAACAGGGTCGCCTTGCTTTTTTTTTAAGTATCAATCAAGGATAATAATGTAGAGTTAAATTTGATACGAATCGAATGAATAAAATTGAATTTCACGTTACCCGTGACGAGCAATTTATTTCCTTTCTTTCAATATTGAATGTA
Organism: Frieseomelitta varia; assembly: GCF_011392965.1. Classification (NCBI taxonomy): domain Eukaryota; kingdom Metazoa; phylum Arthropoda; class Insecta; order Hymenoptera; family Apidae; genus Frieseomelitta; species Frieseomelitta varia. Next base: position 647,559 of record NW_025110326.1, on the reverse strand, counting down.
TAGCGTAGCGGTATAAATAACAAGTAAATAATAAATGTAATACATTAAGATTCAGTTCGGAAGGATTTAATTTTTAATTGGGTATTCCTGGAGCGATTAAATTTCGATTTCTCATAGACATTAATTTCATTTCGATCTCTATGGCGCAGGCTTTATTTTTATCATTTAACCGTCGATGCATTTTAGCATTAACGGCCAATATAATTCATTTACAGTGCGTACACACTGTGCGTACATGAATATATCTATTGCTGCAGGGCCAAACATTGTTGCCTTGCTAAATACACGGCATATTCAAGAGAAGTTTATGTAAATTTCATCACAATGCCACGCGAAAAGCAAGCGGCGAAATTAATCTCCAGGCAGTCAAATTTATCTTGGCAAATATACATGTTGTTTCTCAGCTTAAAATACTTTTACCATTAGTCCAATCTTTATGCCGTGAAATATCTATATGTTATTCTATTAAATAATCTTATTTTTCGGAATAGCTCAAAGCTACGACTTGAAAATCCCACTTCATTGCAATAACATGGTACAAATCAGAGATTTACATGCCGAGAAAAATATATTTGTATTGGCAAAACACTCTATTTATGTAGAAATCGATCAGAAATATAACACGGAATTAAATTCGTCAGATTAATACCATCCACCTCGCCGATTGCGAGCATCGTTTCTTGAAAATCCAAATACGAACGTAATAAAATTTAATTAAATTCAACAAATTGATATCATTAAAGCCGTGATTTTATCCGTTCTTCGATTACACGTCGAATAAATCTCACGTTGCACCAATCAATGTGGAAAATTACGATTCCCAAATTTTCGTTGCTTGGCAAACAGAAGCCTCCAGCTCAGAAGAGGATTTACATTGTTTTAAGAATCAGCGTAAAAATTCAATCAAAAAGTCACGCGCGCACCAGTGAGAATTTTTCTAATAACAATTCTTCTACCAAGAATTTCTCAAACAGGAATCTCTTCAATAAAAATTTCTATAGTAACAAGAATTTTTTCATCTAAAGAGAAGAAGACATTTAACATAAAATTTCACCAAAAAGTTACGTTACTACGTTAATCCTTTCATTGAGAATTTTTTCACATTCCATTCAAACTCGAGATATCCTTCTAACGTCGACGTATTATATAAATCGAGGACAAAAAAAAAAAAAAAAAAAAAAAAAGACCAGAAAGAACATGGTAGAGTTAAACGGAACGAATTAACTAGTTCGAAGCCATACTTGTTCCCCCATCGTCACCGGACGATCTCGATTACGGCCGGGTCGTAATTGGCCCTGTTTCCCAGCGAGTCAAAAGGGAAACCAACCACGAAAACCACCCCAAGGCTCGGGTGGAGAGAGAGAGAGAGAGAGAGAGAGAGAGGAGAGAGTATGTGTGTGTGTAGCGACTTTCGTTCGCCGCGTGTCGCCGGGGCCGGTGCTTTCAGACGAGCTTTGTTTCCCCATGCATCGCCCACCCACCCGGAGAGACCCACAGCCGCCTTTCTATTAAACAACAAACGACCTCACACACGGCTCACCGGTCAATCGATGTTCCACATTCGAGGCAAGGTGAACATTTGCGAGCTGCTTCGCGTCTCGCTTCCCGCCCCGCCGGGGCTTCACGTTCAAAATGCCTCGCCGACCAGAGAGAAACCGAATTGCCACGCGGGCCGAGAACAGACCTCCGTTCGTAATTCTGCGTCAATGTCTAACTGATGACATTCTTCGGCCAGGAATTCTGGTAATTGATTTCGGGGTGGGGAAGAAACCTGTTAACCACGTGCGGTGACCCGATGAATACAGTGAGGAGGGCAATTGAAAACCAATAACCGGCAATGAAAAATTGTCGATACTTGAAATTGTTAAAACTTGGAAGAAAAACAAAAAAAGATTGCGTCCGCTTGGTCTCGTTTTTCAAGCGAAATGTCTCTACTTTGACAGTCGCGGCTTCGTTTCTTTTTTTTTTTTTTTTTTCAAAAATGTTTTACTACCACATCACGTGACTGGTTGGGGAAATAAAGGTAGTTTTCATTCTCTGGAAAATTGTAAAAATTCAAACGTTTTCAAAAACGATTAAATCCACCGCGGTTTTGAAGATTTCAACTGTCTCTTTTTGAACGGTCTTTTAAAGCTTCCTGTGTACGATCTCGTTTACCGAATTTTGAACATTGGACAAAAATTTGAAAAAGACCTAACGTTTCATTGATTAACTCTAACATTTAAAGCTCGATAAAACGGTACAGCGAGTTCAAAAGGATGTTGCCAAGAAGAGACTTCAATCTAGAAAAACCATGGTGGACTCGTGGAAAAAATTGTTACTGATATTTTAGAAACATCCTTGAAAAAGGCGATCTTTTTTATCTTCTAATACGTTTTATCTGTCTACGAGTTGTGGTATTGTGTATGTCAAAATTTAGGCAGCTCTAAATCAACAGGAGGACGAGCACGAGGGTTGAAACGGCAGGATAACGAGAAATCGCGGATGCATGTTTATGCCAATTCCGTCCGGCACGATATGCATACTCGTTCCATTAATATTCCTCCATTGAACGCTCGCTGAACAAATCTGCCCGTGTCTCCACCTGTACGGATTTATATACGCGAACGTGCGGTTTTCATCGTGGAAACAAATTTCTTGAAACATAATTGATCCTGCTAGCGTCATCAACCACGTAAACGCTTTCTGTCCTTACGAAAAGTCGCGGAAAATTCTTTGACTTTTCACCCCAAGATGAGTTTAGATCAAACGATCGAATTCGGTGTGAATTCGAATGAGAATTGGTAATTTTTCCATTAGATATTTTATTCCAAGGTGAATGTTAAATACTATTACTAACTCGTGTCATTTACCTGTTCTCCACTATATTTATCGAAGATTGAGAATTTCTGTTCAAACGAGAGGGACGTTTTGAATATTAAAAAATTGTGAGTTATTCACAAAATTATACATCGAAAGGATTTTCATTTTTATTTTCTATTCAACAACCGTATGTAAAAGTTCAAAATGCTAAATCGGCTGATAGGCATCGGAAAACGAAAGAATTTAATTTAATTGAGTACGCCAAGCAACGATAATAAAGAATCTAAAGAATAATGTATTATTAATGACTAACGATGGAATATGCAGATAATGAGAAGAGCATTGATGTTCTTTATTAACCTTTTTATCTCCTTTGCAATCAATTCAATCTATACTTCAACGCTGATACAAGCAATTATAAATAATACGCGCTCATGCTTAAAAAGCTATGCTTAAAAATCTCTATTGTTTATAATTACGAAGCATGCACCATCGTTGCGACGAGTCATCGTTACGAGGTATGTAATTCTCTGCGACGACGAATATTAGACTCTTGAGTAATTTCTACGGTTAAGGAACAATGAATCTTGGCTGAAAAGAAAACAAAATTCTCAACTCATTAGAACACCAATAAGCAAAGTTTGCTTAGTCGAAGGACGAATTAAAAAATGTATTAAAATATGTTGGTAATAGTAAAATATGTTATTCTAGTAAATGTGTTAGAATAACTGCGTTAACAGAATAGACAACTCGCGTGAAAGCTACAGCTTGGAAAAATATTACGAATATTGATCAAACGTTGCAACCGAAAAGCTTTCAATTGCAATAATTACAAAATTATTTCACGACAGTGAAGATGTATCGAATATTCAAAATCGAAATTTAATTGATATCGTTTTCAAAGGTCTATAAACTTACATCGAGGATTTGCTCTTTTAAAATTTAAGAAAAAAGGAAGGAGAAAAAAGAGAATCGCAAAAATGTAAAAATGTCGAGTGATCAAAACGCTGCCCCTTAACAGGGGGGAGGAAGGATCGCATGATCGACTTGCTCGCGACACGGTTCGCGTTTTAAACCGTGGTGACCAGTTGGCGACCCTCGAAAGGGGTAATTGAATGTGTTAGCCGTGACAGACGAATGCACCGAAGAAGCCTTTTCGATATACGCGGGGCTTCCAAACAAATCCTTTATGACCGGGCTATTCTCGCCGATGAAGCTGAAAACAGTTGGCTTGGAAAAAAAAAAAAAAAAAAGACAGAAGAATATCAAGGGAGAAAAGAGGATCTCCAGATTCCGCTCCACTCGACCCATTAATTGCGTTATAGAGACTGCTATGACACTGAAACAGTATCGCCAAGTTTTCCAATTAATCCGTTGGATCGAAAGAAATAAAAAAGGAAATTCTAGATCGAAATACGAGATTCATACAGCCTATTGAAAGCATCCTGATTGAAGCATGAACTCTGTTTTATCGTCGAGAGGAAATAATGGATTTTCCAAAGCGAAGACGTGTCGTTGTATCGGGGCGAGCGGTCGGTTTTATGTTCACGAAATGGATGTTGCACGTCGGGGAATTTATGGCGTATGTGGTAATTAACCTCTTGAGAAATATTGGTACTGTTGGATTTCGTGTAATGGAGTCAACACGCTTATAATTTAGAAGAGTTTATTCCGTTACAGTCGTGGTCGTGTATGAAATAGAATAATATAGAATGATTTACAATGTTTAATGCTCTTGAATATGATGTACAATGATTTAGAATGTTTAGTGCTTTTAATGATATAGAATGTCTCTATAATGATTTAGAATATTTTATGCTTCTCGGTGTCTTTAAAGCATGTCCTTATATATATATATTTTTGGTAATCATCGTCAAGTGAAAGGGAAAGGAGCATAAATGACCAACTACTGGATCTTGCCCTTATGATTAACTATTCGCAGTCCACTTTTATGTGGACCGTTGCTAGCTCATTGTCAGTATTTGCATAAATTCAATATTGTCCAGGTTATCCAATAGTACAATAATGTGTCGGAGTGAAGTGCACGAAGTTCTTTCATGAATAATGAACGAACGACCCTCGTTGAAAAATAAGAGCACGTACATACAAATATCTTCCGCGTTATATAAGCAGAAGATATAAAATTGATTTAACCATTCAGTGGGATACCTTGCTCAGTGGATAAATTGCTTGAGATTGACGAAGAATGATTGTATCGAGGCTTCGTCGCTGAGAAAAGTGAGAAATCATTGTTTCTTCCTTACATTCGTCGAGAATTTCTTACATTTGAAAGAAGGGTGTAAAATTCCACGCCAAGAATTGAAAGATGCCAGGTGAGCCTATTTTCTCGTCCCTTCGTCGTAAACTCTACTTCTAGACACCGCTACACATCTCGCGACGTCTTGATGAACGAAAATTGAGAAGTGTTGACGTGTCCTTTCGCGAGCCAGAGCAAAGAGCCCTTGACACACTACTACAGTCCTTTCATTAGAAGTCGAGAGTCGCGGGTGGCGCGTCTTTTGTCCAGAGTGGAACGCCTTATCGGTTCACCATCTTACAGCATCACTACCCTCGATTCTTGGATGCGATTTTATGAATTTAGTGTAGTGCTCCATCATACGAAGTCTAATATCGATTGGAACTTCCTCTATTTCGTGCAAACGCGTGCTCAAAAAATCAACGTACTTTGTGCCTGTTTAGTTAGTTTCCCATCAAGAAACAAAATTTATCAATTATTCCTGCCCATACGTTTAAACTAAACTGGTGTTGATGTCTCGAACGCACAATAACATGTGGGTTTTCTTCATCCCAATTATGATTATTATGAAAATTGAATATGCCATCCCTGGTAAAACTAGCTTACTAGAGTTTGCTCTGTTTATAAAATTCATTACATCTCATAAACGAAGACAGATAGGACATATATTTATATGACTATTTTTCATTATTTTTAGGCGTACAATCAGCTCCCGAAGTGGGTTCCATAAGTTACAAAACACCTTGTATATACATTATATAACACGTACAGGGTGATTCACATAACTCACACGCCTGACATAACTTATAAATTATGAAAAATCGTGTTATGACAGTTCTCAATTGTTTTAATACAAAAGCTGTATGGTATTAAGGGAGGCAAGGTATGGCGTGTCAATCGTTTCTGTGTGTTGAGGAGTTTTAATATTTCCAAGTTCGTTTTTTTCATTTTTCTTAAACTGGACCGTATACTTTTTACATAAATTGAAAGAACCTGAAAGTCTAGGTAATAACGTATTGGGCCACATTGATTTTAAACTTAACTGTCTAAGGAATATTTTAATTTATCATAATTTGTCTCAAGGATGAAAACTGAGTAATCAGAGGATTTGACAATGTTTACAAACGTTTAGTGTTGTTATTTAAGTGGGCCTTCGATAGGTCGCGTAGAGTGTATGTATATACATATATTCGATGTAATATACACAGTAGCAAAAATATACTGTAGCTTTCACAATGTACAGAGTTAAAAATCGGTCGAGTCGATGAAAGTTTATACACGTGGGAGAGCGAATGGACAGATGCAATGAGAAGTCGAAGATTCGAAAGGAGCTATTACAGCATACAATATTGAACGTGTGAATCTGTGTTCACGAATGTCGTGTTGCATCCTCGCATCTGGCAACTTTCGCAGCTCGATACCTCGACGTCTTACTTGGAGCTGCCATTCTCGGATTTTTTTTTTTTTTTTGATGTACCACCTTCAGGGAATTCGAGGAATCCTTAGATTTCTATTTAGATAGATCGTTTTCGTTTCTGGAGATCTTGGAATTTTCTTGTATCTTTCTCTGTTAAACTCTGATGTAAATTGCATTTTTCCTTTTATTATTGGAAAAATTTAATAAATGTTGAACGAATGCTTCTTCGAGTTTCATTAGGAAATTCTCTTTCTTTCTAGAGATGTAATTGTGAGATTTGTACGATTACAAAGGTAGGAAGATTTGATCCTATTCTTTAGGTTATCCACGCACTCGCATTCTCAATTGCTGTACAGATCAAAATTGCATAGACCTAATCTAAATGCGCCCTACTCCCGATTTATAATTTATGTAATTCACTCAGATTCAATTGAACGAATGAGTGAATAGAAAAAAAAGAAAGGAAAAATATTTCGTCTCGTGCCGTTCTCTTTTCCTGTAATTAGAATTTTATCTCAGTGTCCCCGTTTCATTACCCGAACCATCACTGAGTTATCTTTTTTTATTGTTGCAATTTCTCTTATTAACCTCTCCGCTTTGTTTTCCTGTTCTTTTTTTTCTTTTTCTTTTTTTTCTTTGAAATTTCCTCTTGTCTCACTGTTTCTCTGTTTACTATTCTTTCACTGAATTTTTAACCGCTGAAGTTTTCGTTTTCTGGGTCTCGTTGAATTGTTCTTTTATCACTTGCAGTGTTCTTTATCGTTGCCTTTCTGGAATTGTCCGATTTTGTCGTCCTCTTTCGAGAACGTCTCGAATGTAAACGAGATAATTATCCAATGAATAACTATATCGTATAAGGAATAATGTCGTTCAGGTGTCAAAAGTTTACAGAATCTATCTCCGGAATGCAGCGACTCTATGAACACGTTGACCCAATTAATTATTATCGAAACGACGTTCTAGTTCGTGTTAACACGTCTACCAAAGTTGGTACGAGCAAAACAGAAATTCTACAACACAAATTTCAAACACAACAAATTCATAAAATGTATATCCAACATAGTCAATTTACTATTTTTCTCCTATCTTCTCGGTCTAAAGTAATTCTTGGAACGTTTAGATTAGATCAAGATGCTTAAAATTTTCTTTTAAGAAAATAGAATGCGTACTGATGAAAATTTCGAACTCCGATCCGGGAAACAAAATTCACAGAGAAGGAAGAAGTTTAAAGTGAACATGAAATTCAACGCAAGCCCTTTCATTTTCTTCGCGAACAAGACAGAACCCCATTGTTTAATTAATTTAACAAAACTCGCCATTGTTCCCCAACTAGGTATTCGCTGTTTTAAACTTCTCCTACAACGCTCGCTCTTTTCAAGATGCTCTTTCGAGAAGCCTCGAAGTTTTACTCGAAAAATTCTCCAGATGTAACATTCGAGGATTCCACGAAAAATTGTATTGTTTATAATATTGTCTTCTTTAAGGGTATATTCTGATGATTCAACTTAAAAAATCAAGTTTTTTTCACTTTTTTACATTTTCTCAAAGTATGTGCTTTCGAAAATGTCAATTGCTAAAAGGATTTGTTTGAATTCGTAAAATTAGCACAGTTATAGATGTTTAAAGGAAATGGTGTACTGCTCGCAATGTAAGTATGAATATTTTTGTACAACCGGTAACAAAAACTTCAAATCTGTTCTTTTAAAAAAATATTTTATTTTCTAATATTATTATTTATTTTTATATCATTATTGTTTCATAATATTTTATTTTTTGTACTGCTCGATTGATTGCAAGCATGGATATTTTTGTACAACGGGTAACTTCAAACGTGTTTTTCTCAAATCCATATTTTTTGAACTGGCTGACGAGATATCTCACGTTTTAATTGATGTTTTTTGCTATTTTTTTTTTTTTTTTTTTATCACCAAAAAGACGAAAAGCACAAGGAAAATCGATATTTCAACTTCAAAATGCTGCCAATTTTTTTAATTTCCGAAATTTCGCTGTTTCCGTGGTTCATGCGATAGCCATATTTATACTAGTTAAGATGCATTTTGGCTTTTTAGTTCCAAATAACCAGGTGGACCGAAATCACGTCAGCCATTCGAACCCGTTTTTAAAAAACATGCATCACCTAAGGCTATATAATTTCCATTCAACTTTCATTAATTTCGTTAAAAAAAAAAAATTGTAAATACTCTTTAAGTATGAATAATGCTGTGTGCGAAAACTACATACCAGGATGTATCATGGTTTCCTTAAAAAAAAAAAAAATCCCGAAAAAAGTCGATGTTTTTCAAGCCGAATTACCACAATACCCCCTTAATCAATTATTTAATACTGCTTGTTTTTCAATTAATTATCAGATTAGGTTACAGCCCAGGTTTGAAGAGGAAACGGGAGATAGAGGAGTGAAATAACAAGCGGAAGAACGAAACGAGAGAAAAAAAAAAAAAAAAAGAAAGGGGAAAAAGAACGAAAAATCTGCGAGACACGCTGTCGAGAGAGGCTGACGTTTATAGGGAAAATCCCGCCTTTACACACTTAACGACCGTTGATCGCTCGATTCTACGTCGTTTGCACCGCGATAAAGAGAGGGATCACCGATTTCCCCTTCGTCACGTTTCACCGATATCCACGCGCAAGGGTGGCGAGAGGGTGCACGCGCGGTTTTATTGGCCCCGACGGGGAAATTGTTCTCGCCGGATGGAGACGAGCTCACCTTCGCCTTCACCAGGGCCTTCTCTCCACCTTTTTCCATCTCGTGGAATAAGCATCCCGTGAAATTTGCATGGAGGAGGGGAAGAAAAAAAAAAAAAATCCTGCGGGACAGGTTCATCCGGCGGCGGGCATTAATCGTCGGTGAAATTAACAGTTACGAGGGAAACCAAGGGTGAGAGAGAGAGAGAGCGCTGTTTTTTAATTGATCCTCCGGCGAAGACAGAGAAAGAAATTGCGGGGAAAACGAATCGTCGTCAACGGGAGAATGTCGTTCCAATTTTTTCTTCTCTTTCCCTTTCTCTTTCTTCTCTTTCCCTTTCTCTTTCTTCTTTTTCTCTTTTTTTCCGATGGAAATTAGCGTGCTTGCGCGAAAAGGTCGACGGTTGTTAAACAAATTATCTCGGTTGCGTGGACGAGCACGCGTGGGACTCGGCCGCGTCTCGTTTTCGCGTATATTCGTGAAATCGAGAGGACCTCGTGAACGTACACGTTTTTGGAACATTGTATCAACGCTGGGAACGTCACGGAATTGTTCGCGTTTCTTTTTCTCCTTCTGGTTGCTGGACTTGGCGATGAGCAAGGTATAAAAAGAAAAACTTTGTACTTTTTGCAAGGTGGTTGTCAAAGTAAAAAAAATTGAAATTCCTTAAAAGCGCACATTGTTGTGGATCGAGAAGATTTCCGATGAAAAATCACGAATTGTTCATTTCGACTAAAAGGGGATATTGTTAGTCGTCTGCTTTTGAAGTGAAAATTTTGAGAACGATCGTGTTTGTTGGTGAAATTAATTTTAATTTTATTGACGAGTTGAAACGATCCATCATTCTAGTCTTAACTAATCTAGCACGAGGAAACGCCGTTGATAAAGTAATTTCGATAAGAAATCAGAAGTCTCGTGTTTCTAACTCATTCAGTCAACTGAGGAACATCAATTTCTCATACGTCTTCAAACATACCGACACGTTATTTTCCTTTGTCTTAGAAAATTTGTCAGCGAGAAGAACGATACTTGTTAAAGCGTGCAACTTGTAAAATAATTTTATATTTGAAGACTTGCACAAAGAAAAGGTACTTTTGTTAAATTATATTGTCAGTTTGCACAGAAACTCGTTAAAAACCCTCCACGTAAATAACTACGAATTTAAGTACCTTTCCCTGTTTTGATTTCGTTTTTACAAAAAAAAAAAAAAAAAAATAAAAAAAAAAAAAAGAACGCGAATGTACTGAAATTTCGAACGTTATATTTTTCAATGATCACAGAATTCTAAGTGAGGAATCCTAATCAATTCTTTTATCAACCACATTTCCCAACGATCATCTGAAAATTATATTTCAAATTGGGCTCAATGAAAAATCATTTTTCCACTCTCGCAAACCCGAAAGAACTTTCTCGCGCGATACACTTCAAAAAATACTGCCTGTCTCGTCCAACTGCTTTTTGTGACAGATGTACGACAATCCACGTGTTTCAACGATTTCGAAATAATCGTATCGCCTCGAATAATGGTACAATCGATTAGAAAATTCGCCAGAAGCGAATATTCGTGGAACGAATCGTTGCTGAAGTAAGCAAGCGACGCAGATACGAGATCTCAAGGAGAGCTTGTGCTAACAATTGCCAGAGGATCGATTATCAATCAAATATTAGCTAATTCCTCGGTGTTATCTCCGTGCAAACGATGTGCCGGCGATGATTCCAAGCACAGATAACACTCTGAACAATCATTCAACGTCTCGATTTGCCTCCCGTAAACTTCTATTCAAGAAATTTTTTAGAAATTCGCTATCTCAACTGCGAGTAACGTGACACCCGGTATTTTGATCCAAATTTATCAAATTTTTAGCACGTTCTTCGTAAGTAAAATTGTGAAATAACGAAACCTTAATCCCGACGAAGTTGGTTCGAAAACGTTTGTCAATTATGTCAGTCGAGTCTGAATAAAAACTGCAAATCGCGAACACTTGAAACAGTTGAACGTGATTACGGCATTTGAAATTTTAATGAACCGCAAAGTTGAATTTTGAACAACTGTGTTGCAATTTAGATAACGTTAGGAGAGGATACATATGTGTAATCGATAATGGATGATCGATGGATTTTGAATTTTATCCGGCTGATGTCACTGATGATTAATATAATCGAAGACAATTTTAAGAAACCAAAAAGTGACACGCAGGATAGATTTCTTGACACGATCAATTCTCTGACGCGTTGGAATATTGTGTAACAGTCTTGTAAAGCGATTATCTGCTTCTAATGCGATCAAGTACTGACGAACGCAACGTGTATTATTATTAACAGAGTAGTCGAATTAAAAGATTAAAATTTTTATATAAATGCTACGAAATATACTGGGGAATCATAAAAATGTGAATAGACATGGTTTATTTATTTTGTGGTACTGAGGTAATACTTTATAATTGCGGGTAATTTAAGGAAAAATAACAAAAGGAAAAAATCATGCCTGTAGTGTTGCACAATAGATAAGTGTTTCATGCAAATTAGTTTTAATGACACACAGAACGAAATGGTTTCAAGTAGTGTTGCGTGTACCTGTTATCAAAATGGAAGCGTTTTAAAACCATTTAAAAGTCACTTCTTTCTTTTTTTTTTTTTTTTTTTTTCAACATGGAACTACACTCGAAATAATCAATGAATCGCTATTGTGACCGATTCTGTCGCGGCAATCAACGAAATAGAAATTCCGTGGAACTGATAGACTGATGCATTATTCATATGTCACTGCTGCGATAAATTGATCGCTGATTTTTATGTATTTATGTGCAAAATTTAAACGCGCAGAATACATTGTTGCAATGTACAAAAATGCACAGAATGTTAATAGTAGAATGCTGACTCAAATTTTCAATATAATAATTCTTTTACTTTAATTGTTTTCATACATATAAATTCACACAAAACTCTGTAATCTGATGATAAAAATGATATTGATTTTAAAATTACGTTTCAGTCAAATTAAATGGAACATCTTGTATTTATTGACATTAAAAAATGAGAAATAAATTCTTTCAAAGTTATTACTGTTATTATATAATATTGATGTTATATATTATCATATTATTAATATATATTTATTAAATAATTATATTTAATTATATAATTATTATTAATAATTATATTTCTTTCTTTCCTTACTTATAAAACATTTCGAAATATACGAAACAATAATCTCTCAAAATAATCTCTCACTAGGAATCGGTCGAACAACAACGTGTCGTGTCAGGCACGCATAAATCCTTCTTACAAATGCGTTGTAAGAATGTAAAAGAACGTATTGGTTTCTTCGTCCCGTGAGCGACCGCGAATGTTAAAAGCGGAATCGACGTGCGAGAGGTTGGAGATATAATAGGATTACACGCGGGATTCAGATAAAACTTTTGATAAGATTATACCATCGAACGACACTTTGCACCGTGTATATTTCCCAATCTCGTTTCCTCGACGCGCAGTTTTTTTTTTTTTTTTTTTTAATTACATTTTTGTTTCAATACGTATTCCGCTTTTTTACTTTGAAATGGTAATTAAAGTAGAATTATTCTGCATTGACAATGAGTTATTTATGTCCTCTTATCATTACAAAAGACATTGTTTTTATATTTCGTCCGTTATTGCCTCGTATTTCTGCAATTTCATTTCTTTTTCATATATATATATATTTTGTTTGTCATAGAAAATTTTTGGTTTTATCGTAAGCAGATTGTGGATTCTCGTGGATTTACGAGAAATTCAAAAATGAAAAAAATACGCACAATGCGTGCAATATATTGAGAATAAAGAAAATAACTCGTAGCAAAGAGCTCGACGAGAAGAATTTTCGATCTAATCTAAAGTTGCTGCAAAAATTTCGTAATATATTTCATTAACGATTGCCGCAACATGTTTCATCTCTACAGAGTTTCATTTTCACATATTTTCGCCAAAAATTGGATTGTTTGTTCATCGACGATCAATGGCATTGTAAAAGCCATTTTTCGCTCGTTAGTGCTGTTTTGTGTGCCCTCTGAATTATTATAAAACAATTCACTCGTAATTCGTACCTTTCAATCTAAAGTCACAAAGAAAAAGGAAAAAAAAAAGATAAATTGCCATTTTCCTCCAGGCAAGATTTATCTCGCGGGTTCATAATTCACACTTTACGACTCGTTGCTACGAAAAATGACGGCACCAACCTATAATTTGCTCTTCACGATTCTACAAAAGTGCCGGAATTATTTCGCGTTCATCACGTAGCTCGTATTTTACCATTCGATAGTATAACACGTCACGTGCAGTAAATTCACCGAAGATAAAATTGATTGCGAAATACGCGATTACGATATATTCAATAATCGACCCCACTGAGGGCCAATTCGCACGTATCACTTGCAATTCTTTTCGATCAATTTATTATCAAACGTATTACTGAATTCCATTCTCTTTTATCCCAACGTCGACGCTATTGTAAGAAAATTTCCAGAAAATTTCCAGAACAGCGTGGAATCCACAGCCAGTGGTATATTCTCACGCAAATATATATGTAATCCTGTGACATATATATATATATATATATATATATATATATATATATATATATATATATATTTGTCGATTGACGTAAACTCGATATATTTCGAGATAATAATTAAGATACAATCGAGAAATATAAACGCGATAATTTCCAATTACACCAAATTGACTGGTACATTGCTTTGTCCACGGCAGGAATTAAAAAATTCGAGGGGACTCGCGATATTTTGAACATTAAGTTGACACTTTTTCATTTTTGCGTTTCCACCGTGTTACGAAGTTTCGCAGAAACTATGAATTATTGCTAGGCCCTTAATTGGTTAAATATCGACAGATTTCGCAGCTCCAGCGAAAACGCTATTAATATTTTCGAGGAAACGATGCTTCATTCGACTGGTTGGCGGATCTATTCGCCAGGAACTGGGACTACTTAACGCCGTCGTAAATTATTTTCGACCTTTCATCCGGGACGTACCAATCGTCGAGACGCGATATAGAAGAGTAATGGCTCCTTGCCGATGACGCAATCGTCCGAATGTCGTCGATTTTATCCTTTAATGCAGCCCGCCCGGTCTAATTTACATGATTCCCTCTTTTCCTCGGAGAGTAGCGAAACACACCGCGTTTGAAATTCGCAGAATTCGCCACGTTTTTCCCGTTCGTTCGAAGTGAGCGACGAGTCGAGTACGAATCGAAAGAGAACGTTTCGAAGGCGAGTGACGAAACGACGAGAGAACGTGGAATTACGATCACTCAAATTGCGGATATAATTCGTGAATAAAATATACTGTAGATATTTATTTAAATTCGTGATATTTTCGTGAACGCAATGAAGAAGATGGAAACCTAGATACATAATTATTTTACTTATTAAATATTTTATACGAATTATATTGTATTTTCTACGTGTTTTATATATCCCTGAGTGTATATAATAAATTTTATACGTTTTCTGTATTTTTGAACAATCCCGAGTATCCACGGTCCAGTGATAGTCAAATGTATTTATACTCCACATCGGAGAAACATGCACTGATAGTCAATAATTATAGCATTCGGCTGATAAGAAAGATTTAAAAGTTTTCACCTTTTTGAGCATCTTTGTGAAACTTGAATAAATTTGAATGAATATACAAGCGAAGGTAGCTTGTCTTGTTTCTTCTGTCGTTTGTAAAATCGAAACGAGCATGCAACACGACGATGGCAACGCAACGAGTGACGTAAGGACTCGATATTCACACGTACGGATCATTGAGAATGACGTTATGGGTTACGTCACTCCGGCGGAACTCCCAGTTGCAGAAATTCCTAGCCCACAGTGGCTTGCGAAAGTATTCGAACACTTGTCGCAAAAGATTTATCTACAAATATATCGTGCATGTTATGTAAAACATTTTGAAATTTTTCCGCGACCTATAGTCTATCACGATTATTTATATAACGATATCCAACGCTGTATTATATTTCTATTTTATATTCTACTCCGTCGCGGTTTCAATTCAAGTCAATGGATCAAATCTAAATATTTAATACAACACAGTCTACGTATTTCACGGAGATTACTAAAAAATTTAAACTTCAATCAGCTTCGATATTCAATTTGACGCGTATTGCATTATGCAATTTGTACCGTATATTAATCTATTACTACATGCAATTAACATCTAATTCGATCAATAATAATAATCGTGCTAATCGTCGTCCATCGCCTCGGTTTTAATCGTAATTTTAACGTTGCAAATTGAATTTCGAAATTTCAAGCTGAGTAAAAGTTGGAAAAAATGTTTTACACAACGCACAGGTGTAACACGAACGTTTTCATTTAAATATTTATGCGACGCGCCGTACATGTATGTAAGTACGTGGAAAAGCTGCTTTCGAATACTTACGCGAGTTACTGTACCGTTCGGTACGCAAAATCGAGCGGAAAGTATCGCGTTCCTCTTGCTAATACGCGCGACTCTCCTTAGGAAAACATTCAGGGATTACCGTCTGGTATTTCTTGCCAATAACAACTCTTGATTCCCGTGCAAATAACCACCTCTACGACCAACTGAACGAGATTGGTCGTCTGGTATCTAGAATACATCGGTGATGATAATAAAAGGAATAAAAAGAGATGAAAAAAGAAGAAAAAAAAAAGAGATGAAACGAACGAACGTCCTCGTGAATCTTGCCCGCGAACAACGTCCAACGACGCAACTAATTAACAAATGATTCATTCCTTGTTTGCGTGGCCGTTCAGAAAAGAAAAAAAGGCACAGCGTTATTATTAAGACGCATGTGTGCTTCGAGATTATACCTCGTGTTTCGTGGCTCTCGAGTTTATTTGCCCTTATTTGTTAATGCGCTATCGGCTACGTGGATTATCCACGTGATTAACCCTCGGATAGCGAATGATTGATGTACACGGGCAGAAAAATTAGCTCTTGGGAAAAATATAAATTTAATTCAAATTAGAGAGAAATTTTCCAGAAATTTTTACAAACTTTTAAACGTTTAACGTGATATGAATTAAATTGGAGAGAAACGTGCGATTTAAATTTGAATTTACATTCAAAAGGATGACGTGAATATACGTTGTTAATTCTTTCCGCAAGTTGTTGCAGATGTTAGAGCTAATAAAAATATTAAAATTGAAATATTTGTACGCTGAAGTTTAAACACTGATCACTAATTGATAAATAAACGGATTTTCTGTCTATTAAGGTTACAGAACTATCTCCAATGCTAAATCTAAAGCTCTGTCGATACACTTCGATCGCTTACTTTCCACTCTCTCCTACACTTCGAATTATCCGCGCGTCATTCAAATTCGCGGGGAACATGCAACCTGAGAGAACGCCGAAAGTTTGGCATCGTGAAACACGTTGCTCGTGGGACTCGTGTTCTTTGGAACGAAACAGTGTTTCATTGTGCTGCTACAACGCAGTTCAGTGTACCGCTAATCTAATAAAACGTTTTCTCTGGCTGATTCATGTCATGCACGCGTTCAATAGTTCACAGGCTTCGTGTGCCGAGATAAATCGTGTGCAGTTCCCTCTGTCTGACTTCTCGCGATTGCGAAATCTCTAGGCAAAGATTTTAAACGTTTCACAGACGCTTTAAACATTAAAGTTGCACAGATCTCGAGGGAATGAACATTGTTCGCTGGAAAGCAAACGAATCAATTACGAAAATGCAGAGGTCCTTTAATATGTTTATAATATTTATATTTCATAATTTAATATATTTATATTTAATATATATTTATATTTAATATATATTTATAATATATTTTTAGGTAATAATATATATTTTAATATATTTGTAACATTTCTGTGTTTTCAAAAACGTCGACATTTCAGAAATGATCTGAACTTTAAAAAATCATTTTCAAACTCTTTTTTTTTTCTATTTATGAAATATTCGAAACGAGTGTGTATAAACTGTTTATTAATCACTATGCAGAGGATATAACTGAAAGCTGCAATTTAATACATTTGCGAAAAATAAACTCGGCGCTGACGTTTCAGCTGCTAAACGAACATCTGAAGTATACACACACACACATCCTCCAACTATAATTTTCTTCTCTACAGACTACGTAATTTCTCTATCTAAGAAAAAAGAAAAAAAAAAATGAAAAATAAAGTTTCATCGACTTTATTCTAAATTTAAACACATCGTGGATAAATTTCATCGCTAAACGAACATCTGACGTATACACACACACATCCTCCAACTATAATTTTCTTCTCTACAGACTACGTAATTTCTCTATCCAAGAAAAAAACTTTCTTCTCTACAGACTACGTAATTTCTCTATCTAAGAAAAAAGAAAAAAAAAATGAAAAATAAAGTTTCATCGATTTTATTCTAAATTTAAACACATCGTGGATAAATTTCATCGCTAAACGAACATCTGACGTATACACACACACATCCTCCAACTATAATTTTCTTCTCTACAGACTACGTAATTTCTCTATCCAAGAAAAAAACTTTCTTCTCTACAGACTACGTAATTTCTCTATCTAAGAAAAAAGAAAAAAAAAATGAAAAATAAAGTTTCATCGATTTTATTCTAAATTTAAACACATCGTGGATAAATTTCATCGCTAAACGAACATCTGACGTATACACACACACATCCTCCAACTATAATTTTCTTCTCTACAGACTACGTAATTTCTCTATCTAAGAAAAAAACTTTCTTCTCTACAGACTACGTAATTTCTCTATCTAAGAAAAAAGAAAAAAAAAAAAAATGAAAAATAAAGTTTCATCGACTTTATTCTAAATTTAAACACATCGTGGATAAATTTCATCGCTAAACGAACATCTGACGTATACACACACACACACACACACACACACATCCTCCAACTTTCTTCTCTACAGACTATGTAATTTCTCTATCTAAGACAAAAAAAAAAAAGAAAAAAAAATGAAAAATAAAGTTTCATCGACTTTATTCTAAATTTAAGCACATCGTGAATAAATTTTCTCTCCTTCTCGCGGTATAGAGTTCGAAATACTAAGGCCACAGTATATAAAGACTCCGAGGAGGGAAAAAAGTTCGAGCGCGAAATATTGTCTCGGGGATGAAGCAAGTTACTCGGGGGGAGTTCGTGTGAAAAATTCACGCGCGGAGTCGCTCGGGTTTTCGAACAATTTTTCATTCTGAGAACGAACGGGTTGCGCAGCGTCGGCCGCTTGAAAAATTCAGGCGTCGAGAGCTCCTACCGTGTATCGCGGGGCGGCGAATCCGTATGAAAAACGTGAAAATAATGCTCAGACGTTGGCACAGTGACGCCAGCCGAGAAATACTCGAACAAAAGACCGACGAGTTTCGATATGTTTGCTGGGTGGGATGGTTTCAGCGTCAGAACGGGATCCACTGAACTGAGAAATTTGCATCGAAGAAAGAGTTAAAACGAAAAATACGTGAAAAGACGTGTGACGCAGCCTTCTGACAATTTAATTATGTACTTTCCGTGTTTTAAAACTGTCGTTCCGAGCAAGTCGCACTGCCAGAGTACGGGCTTTTATGGATTTTGAAATATGAAAATATACAAATGCACAGAACGCATTCAAAAGTATACATATCCTAAATAATGTTACACAGTATTTAAAAGATGAGTTGAGTCTCAGTTCTACCTTTCTAATTTTCGCAAAAACACGAATTCCAATAAAAATCTGTAGTCTAGTTGTAACATCGCTCTCCGCTGAAACACGCTTTTGTAATTTCAGTATAAATATTTTTTGTGACAACAAACGCTGAAATGTTATTTTAATGGAGAATACTACACGAACTGGCGTGTTTGTACACCGACATAATGCAGGAAAGGAAACAGGCTTTCATTCATGTTTCACGATGGTTATTATTTACACTTTGCCCGCATTTGACAATTTTTATCACGTTTGACAGAAAGCCAATGAAACGCGTCACGAAAGCCCGCGAAATTCTGCGAAAACCACGCTGATAATTCTAACGTTGTACCATATCTTGCGGCAGAATGACCGATGATAAATTTTTCGAATCACAGACACGTTGTCTTGCGCGTATTATCTTTATTGCCGTTCACTCGAGGCGATTTCCGGGATTTTAATTTAAAATTCCTCCGCGAGGCAACAACGGAAATTCCGACACCCGGTGGGGGGAGGAAATCCCCGCGTTCCGAGAAAGAAATCGTAAAAATTTGAATAAATTACTCCGCAAAGTTTGCAAGTATACATCAGCGCTGAAGAAAACTTTTCGAAGGCGGGAGGTATTTGGCAAAGATCGATTTTTAAGATCGTTCTGAAGCGTTCCGAATATTTTTCGTACTTCGTTGAAATATTTTTCGAATTAATTTTCTCCTGCGTTCAAAACGGGAATTATTTATAAATCAAACGTGACAAATATAATAATTAGGAATAATTCGTACATCCTTAATTCCCAGGAAACTTTAAAATGTCTGTAGTTAAAATATTATGCGAGACACGCTGCTTCGGCGCAGGTAAAGTAGATACGGTTGATCACGAGACATTTCATACGTTGTAACCTACTAATGTTTCGTACGTGAGATACACCTCTATTTTGGCTTCGTTTCTCTAGTTAGTTAGATACATTCACGTATTATACGTATTATATTTCCAGAATTCAACGAAGGAAGTAGATACGGCTGGTAATAATCAGACATTTTATACGCTATAATCTACTGATATCTAACGAGACGAGATAAGTCTCTCTCGTTTTGATTTCATTTCTTTACTTGCTGGTTAAACAGTTATATTCCGAATCCCTGTTTTTTTAAATTATATCAGTCAGTCATATTTGCGGTACGTGTATTTCTATAATTCAATGAAGTAAATATATATATATATAGTTGGGTATAATTAGACATTTCATATATTGTAAGCTTCCAATATTAGACGGGCAAGTTGAATTCCTATTTTTGTTCCATTTCTTTAACTCAGTCAATTATATTTGCGCAGTCCACGTATTTCTAGAATTCAGCGATGCGAGCAAATGTAGTTAATCGCGATCAGACATTTCGATACGATATCTGTATAACCTACTAATATTTGATAAACGAGATAAATTTCTATTTCAGTTCAACTATTTCAACTTAGTTATTCGTATCTCTGTTGTGATGCATGCATTTGTAGAATTCAGTATACGGTGTGTATATTATATAACCCAGTTGCGTGCGTTACATAACCCAGTTATGTACATTTATAAAAATACAAACTTGGAGAAACAATCGTGTCGGGATATTTGTATAATACTTCAGACTTTGCACTTTGCACTTCAACACACACGAGAGCTTAAACATCATTTCCAACTTGCAATCCCTAGAAATAAAATTCTAAAACTCGATTTGATAAAAAATGAAACTTTTGTTACTTGATCTGAAAACAATCCTGAAACTTAACAAAAAAAAAAAAAAAAAAAAAAAAAAAAAAAAAAAAAAAAGGAAAAAAAAAAATTTTTTTTTTTTATTTAAAAAAAACCCTAAAAACAAAAAAAAAAAAAAAAAAAAAAAAAAAAAAAAGAAAGAAAAAGAGAATTCCACCTCGTCACTTTTCACCGACGACATTATCAGAGATCCAACATTCACGATGGAGGAGTACGATCGAGCGAAAGAAATGAGGCGTGATCGAAGCTCGATCGTTCGAACGGAATGAAATTCGAAGAAGAATCCGGTGGCATGTGACGGTCGCTTGATTTCCTTGCTACTCCTGCACTCTGTTTCGCCTCTATCCGCCGTTTCCTTGTTCTCCTTTTTGCTCGCGCAAAATTCCGCCCGTTTCAACCTTTTATTCGACTCCGGAGGCGGCGCGTGTCCCGAATGTAGTGGCGCAACGAGGATCAACCGGCTGAGAGACGAATTCATCCTCTGATCGATACGAGAACGTCCATGAAAAACACTGAATAGTTTACGTGGAAACGTAGGCAGAAAGCTGAACGCCCACGCCGTGCTCGAGTCCGTGGCGACGCCAAGAGAATTATGAAGAAATTATGAGATCCACCGACCGGGAGGACGGATTTTTCTTCCCAGGCATTGTGTACCATCGATTGAATTTTAATGGTTCGATTAAGACGCGAAACAGGAAAACGGCCGGTGCTCTGGCGGTGTTTGGCAAAGAAGAATCGAGGGAGATCGAGGTTAAAAAGTAGAACATTTTTGGAAAGGAGCATGCAGCGTATACATATATTCACGAAGCTGGATATATTTACGAAGGAGTTTGGAAAATTTTCAGACGTGGAACTTTTAAGTGGCATTTATTCGATGCAAATTTTACTAAAGATGGATGTGGCTGCCACTTACGGAGTAATACATATATGTATGAAGAAAGATATTAAATTGAATGTATATGACGAAATTTAGCTTCCAACATTTTCAGCTTCAGAATTTTCAAGTGGCAATCTCTCTCGGTGTGTGTAGATTATTAAATGCTGGTGTACCATCATTTTCATAATTTTTATAATTGACTGAATAGAAATTATTATTGTATGACAACGTTCAGACTCCAAATGAACTTCTGAAACTTTTAAATTTTTGAAAGCTGATTGTTGTTTAAGAACGATGGATTTATATCGAGGAATGACGAGCTCCGGAGGAATTGTATCGGCGATAAAACTACGGCTCATAAACGTGGAGCAAACGTAAATAAAATCCAAGATCAAAAATAAGAAAAAAGAGAAGAAAGGAACGATCGACTTCGCAGACCTAGTTGGCGAACTTGTGAAGTCGTAAATCGACGAACACAAATAAGCAAACAAGTCAATTAAATCTTTCGCTTCGCGACTTTCCTTCGTGCCGTTCGACATTCCTCTCGCTTAACGCTAGAACACTATCGAGCGAAGCGTAAAACCTTGATTTTAAAAGAAGTCAGAATAGGGCGAGAGGAAAAATACAAATGACATACAAATTACGTAAATCTCTAAAATGCGCGCACAATTCTAAACGAAATTACAAATTAAACTCTTTCTTCACAATAGTCTACCAATTGATAATATTATATACGATTTGCAGAGATTGTCAGAATTCTCAAATTTTCTCCATTCAAATTCATTTACAGTTCATCAATAGTTAAACCCTCTACCAGAACATCGAAAACTTGTGCCAAGGAAGGTAAAATAGAAGGGATAAAGGAGAGTTTGTTACGCGCGCCGTGGGAGATTTTAGAATTTAAGGAAAAAGTTTCGTTTACAAAGGAAAAGTTCCACGAGATCACCCTGGTGTAATCTCTGATCTAGCGACCGTTCGTAAATCCCCCGAGGGATGGAAAATTTAGCAAAACACGAGGGCGTCTTCCGCGGATTGTTCTCCAATTAGCGGGCCAACCGTTTTCCCTAGCGCGGCCGAGAGGATTCTCGAAAGCGGTGCTCCAAGTCTCTCGAGCATTTGTCACTAAGCAGAGACGAGCACACACGACGGGGGGAAAAAAAATCCCCCGTCATCATTTCTCTCTCGCTCATCGTTTTCCTTTGTTCCGTAAAATTTTTTTTTTTTTTTTTTGGAGACGCCGTTAACAAGGGAAATTGAATTTTTTAATTATCAACGAGCGCGCCGTCGCGCTGTGCCCCTGCGAGTATAACAAAAACAAATATGCTTCCGTTCGCGCGGACGTCGAAAATGTTTTCAAAACGTCCGCGTGTGGGCAGAAGGGGGATATTTATCGAGCAGCTGGCTTATCAATGACCTATTTAGGATTAATTAAAATCTCACGGCGATTTAACAGACAAAACGATTAGAGCTGTTTACGATTGAATTTGAACAAGAATTTTTTTTATTTGCAGTGAATTTTGGTGAATTAAACATCGACGGATTTATCAACGGTGAATTTTTAGAGATTTAGAGCGAGGATGTGTAAATTAATAAATTAATAAATAAATTAATAAATAAATAAATATTCTGTTGTTTCGGATCTACAATTCAATAGATATTGTTAAAATGTTTTGTATTAGTGTTTAATATAATTTCCCCATCTTTTGTATATTTCACGAATATCGCGAAGGAAGAAAAAAATATTTGAAGAGATGCGCGACGAAGTTAGGGGAACAGTAGGGCTCCAGCACGTGGTTTGCAAAGGCATTAGAACAAAGTTAGTGAAGCGCTAATTGCCAAAACAGAGAATGCAAATGTTGAAAACAAGGAATTCAAACGGTTTTTTTCCAACACTAAACGTTTCTTTAGCACTGGTGAATTTGACGAGCAATCGTGAAGTTAAAGAAGACGTGGAATTTAAAGAAGGATATTTTCATATTCTACTTTTCAGAGAAGGGACGAGAAAAGAAAATACTTTTTGGTTCGCTAATGAGTTTCGCAAAGATCAAACAGAGCTAGGAATCCTCCTGCTGGCACAAACCCTTGATTTTTGATCTTTTAGAGAAGCCTAAACCATTCAGGACCCTGTGATGAGTTTCACAAGAGAGTGCAAAGATAAAAACTATCTAAAAATCCTCCACTTCGACCATCTTTTTCGATTTTCGTCGGCAAAGGAACATATTGCGAAATATTTGAATTTTCTACGTAATTTCAAGTTCCACTCTCTCTCTTGAAAATGGGGAAAAAATGAGTGTCGTTTCACTTGGAGGTGGCACGCGAACATTCCCCATGCGTTTAATATTTAACGAGTTCATGATAGCTTGTGTCTATCAAAAAAAAAAAAAAAAAAAAAATAAACGTATATGGCTTCTTCTCGAAAGAATAGAAAATATGAAAAGGGACGAAACGAAGAAGAAAAAAGGTAAAGGTTATGGCTTTGTGATGTGACAACTATTTTTAACTGTAACCTCTTGAAACGAGGATGAGTATGATTAATGAACTCGTGAACATGTAGCAATTATCACATGAAAAGAAAAATGCGAAAATGCTGTATCGAACAAATTGCAGTGACTTATGGAAATGTTCGAATATTTGCAATTTTTTGAAATTTTATTAGCACTATGCCATGAATTAAATCATGCTGGAGACAAGTATGAAAATATATACAAAATTATGATACTGTACACACTCAATACAAGTTGAAATTGAAATAATATTTAATATTCAGTGAAGCCAGTTTCAACACGCTCGGATTTTGTCTATTATTCTGTTTCAAATTTAAAAACATATAATACAATTTTCTTTCTATAATACAAGATATTCAATGAAGTATACGTGTATAAAGAAATAAATTAATTTACATCGTTCAACTATAATACAAAAATTTGTTCGATTGAGGGAAAAAATCGAATTGCAATGTTATACTTATATATTACTTATTAAGATTTATAAGATTATTCATTAATATTCTATTTATTATAATTTTTAATCTCGTAACATTTCCATTCTTGATTTCAAATTTCATCAACACAATTGATGAATAGTTCGTGATTTTTCTTATATTCGTTGAATCGTAACGAGGAAAAGACAAAGCTCCAACTCCAAGGGTGTAAGAGCGCATTCCCAATTTTTCTCCAGTTTTAAAGACACGTGACGCTTTCTGTTTCGAGTTCGCGTGTGAAACGCTCGTAAAGTGAATCGTATTTCAAGGTGTTGCTCGTGAAAACTAAACTGTTCTGTCAGCCGTGAAATGTTTTTCCCATAAATGATGCTTCGCCACCCCTCTCCAAGTACGAACAACCCCTTCTTTCTCTCATATATTGTTTTTCATTGGACCAAAAGTTTCAAAGAGCCAATGAAATTTCGTTGTCAGCGTGCAGCAGATCCTCCGGCGAGATGAAATTACCGCGAAGTTTATCGAAATCGTGTATCACATCGATCGTAATCTCACGAACTCGCAAACCCTCGTAGCGCTTGCCGGTAAATTAATTACAAATCATGCAACTCGGTTACAGTCGCAAGGATAATCGGGACAGCGTCAAACTGCCATTTAAATGTCCCTGGCGTGACGAGGCGTCTATATCATTAGCAGCATGATATAGCGAGGTCATAAATTGAATTATCAAACAGTAATGTAGTATGGGCCACGATATACATATGTGTTAATTATTGAGAAAATTCAAACTGAGCCTAACTATGTTCCTAACTATGTTCTGATTATATGAAACTGAATGACTCTATTATATCTGTACGAATTTTTTTTTTTTCGAACAATGAATTAATCTTGAGAAAAAAGTCACCGACGCTTCTTGTTTCTTGGTTTATTTCTTAGCTGTTGATTGTTGTTTGAATGTTCTGTGTATTAGATTTATTGACAAAAATGTATCGAAGAAACTTGAATTAAAAAAGTCAAAATATATGATACATATATAATGTCAAATAAAGCAAAAGAAATTAAATTACTCGAATCTTCAAAAATGTCGTAGATATTTACATCGAAGAGAAGTGAAAATAAAAAAACATACAATGTTAAATGTTCCAGTCGTCAGGAATGTTTGGCTAGGTTAATGGTGTTTAAAAAAATTGTAAATTCGCAATACTAGTGATAGTATAGTTTAAAAACGAGTAAAACATGTATGTCGCGTTCGTATTCATACATCGAGATACAAAGTGTTCGTGTAAGCGAGTAAATAGAGCGTCTATTCACAAATAAATTATTTCCTGCTTTATTATATTCGCGTGCTATAGCTCGAACGTCCAGTTGTCAATGTTAATCGCCTCCTTTTATATTTACACCAGTGTTGGAGATCGTTTTATACAACCAACAAGGTCGCCAGTTTACTGCCACTTCCGCAGCAATTATATCTTTTCCTTCAAATGAGAAAACACGATCGCTCTGACTATCGATTTCACGGCCGCATTGCTCCAAACTAAAATTCCCTCAATTTCTTCGTCGTCACCGACTGCCAGACATCGCAATTTTCAACCGGCAGTGAACAAAAATTTCTCGCGTTTCTCTCGCAATTCACTCGTCAGAGTTTCACAACGTTTCACCTCGTTTCGCTCTATCGTAACTCCAACTACCGATAAATAATTACCGCTGCTCGTCGCACCGTCAACTCTCCATCCATTCGAATTTCAATTAGCCACGTTCGCGAGCGCCCCTTGCACCTCGAGGAGTCTCGACATTATCGAGGCTCTTTTCACGCCGCGATTCCTCGCCGATTCGAGGATTCTTAATGGACTCGAGAGGATACTCGCTGTACACCAAAGAGGCTGCCGGTTAATGCGAGAAATAACGCGCGACCTAAATCGGCTGGCGGCCACCGAAGACGGTTTTAAGATCCAACGCGCTATGCCAAACGATGGGGGGCGCGAACGAAGCGGATCGAGTTGGCAGCGAGAGGGGTCGGAGCGGCATACCGCATGGAAGCGTAACGTCGGATCGTTGACCCGACATTTCCCGAGGAATGTTATCAAACCGGTATCGATTACGTGCTGGGAAAACCCCTCAATATACCTCGGAGCTCGGCTCCGCTTGGTTCGCGGTCGTTCCACGGCTTCGAAAGCTCCTTAACTCGTCTGGTCGCCACGCGTGTTAACCGAAACAATGGCTTTACAGGTGCATCGTTTCCCTTTTTTTATAGGTTAGAGGCAAGCCGCGCAGTATAACCAAAATTGGAATAATTGAATAAGAATTTTATTACTTGAATAATTATAAAATTCTTATATATATAAAATTATAAAATTAAAACGAATGATTAGAGAATAAATAATTATAAAATTCTAAAATTATAATGAATAGTTATAAAATAAATAATTATAAAATTCTTGTATATATATAATTAAAATAATATAATTTAAAATTATAATGAATAGTTATAAAATATATATATATATATATATATATATATAAGAATTTTATAATTATTCATTATAATTTTATTTTAATTGAATAATTCTTATTCAATATTATTCTATATATATTTTTTTTTAATAACCGTGAATATTCACTCATAGTTCTTTTTGGAGAGTATTTGACTATGAAGCACACAAGAAATAAAATAAAAAGAAAAATTTTAGATCCTACCAAAACCATCTGATATCGATGAACTGTTATCTAAAGAAACAAGCTCAGTGTTTTCATTTTTTTTTTTTTTTTATCGATATAAATATATTTTTCTAATCAATGTTTCACTATAAAAATTGTTTTAATATCCTCATAAATAATACAGTTAGGGTACGTTGAACTGATCTGCAGCTCTCAACAAATTTTCATTGGCCAATGAGATCTAAAAGGTTGGACACCCATGGATCAGAGGCTCTCTTTGGACAAATTTATTATCTGTCGCAGGAGATTCGAGATCTCGAGCTTTCCCTAGCTCGAGTTCATTGATTTCAGATTGTTTTGCATTTTATTCGCGCGCGAATACCTAAAATAACTCGAAATCTAATCTGAACTATCAACGTGGTTATCAACAAGCCAACAAAGGATTGATGGCACCGAGGATTAATCATTTTGGTGCACAATTACGGTCAAAACGGAGAAGCTGTTATCGCAGAACACGCGGTTATCAAACTGACTTCAACGTATCAACTGCGATAACCGCATAATGTACGTTGCTAAACGATATAATGTACGAAATCATGTCAAGCCATGTTTTTATCCACGTTTTTTTGTAATCGAATTACACGCTGCCAGAGATAACGTATCGCAACGTATGCTTCGAATCAATAATACACCTATGTGTGAGTGTACACACGCTTTTTTTTTTTTTTTTTTTTTTTTGTAA